>NC_134572.1:64640578-64765578 GCF_050947875.1 Dermacentor variabilis
GAACCGGTCAACCCAAGCATTGTCCAATACGATAGTTGATGATAGCAAAGACAGAGTTATTGTTCCTTTCCCGAGGCGATGCATTTTACACAATGTGCACAGTGCGGTCCAAAGTTAAGGGGAACACATGAATTTGGAAGTGAGCAGCTCTGCACAGACTTGTGGTTTGTGGCACTGGCCCATTTTTACACTTTGGGGCAGTGCACTGACTGCAGTAGGGTTGCCAACAGCTCCAAATTTAGCAGGACTGCCCTGACTTGACCCAGTTGGGATGGCCAAGTGTCCTGACAATTGCATTTTCTTTGTCCTACTGGATAACAATAAATACAGCAGATTTTTTTTAGTTTATATTATACAGTCCTTCATTTTTTGTGCTCCAGTTACATTTTCATAAACATGGTGGCCGTTTCATTTTTGTTGTGGTTCTAGTTCTGTTGTAGGTCCTGACCATTCACAGTACCTCAATCTGTTTTGGCCGCTGTGTTAGTCATGCAACTATACTGCGCCTTTTTTGTTGTAAATCACGACATGGTAAAACTAAAATGTTTAAACACTGTTACACGAACAGAGTGGCGGTTCCTGGAACTAAGAATTGATTGTTGTCAGCCGTTGTCCTCACTCTCGCCCTCCCCCCCCCCATCGGCCCCCTCCACTTTGCCCACTCGAGAGCCATTGACTCTGGACTGCAGCACTTTAGCCAGCACTTGAGCTACAGTGTCACAGTAGACTGTACTGTACACAAAATCCAAACATGCTGCCAGGCAGCATACACCGCAAAATGTTACCTTTGTGTAAAATTTAAGCATGAACAAGCCAGCCACTGAGTACCTGAATAAGCAAATTGCCTTACATTAAAACTGCCTTCTACGTTTCGTGGACAATAAGGAATGTGACTGGGCTTTGTTCTAACTATAACTAGCACAGGTTTAATGTTACTGCAGGTGTAATCGTGACCAGAAAATAGAAAAGCTGACAAAAATTAAAAAAAAACCCAAAAAGAGCGTATGGAAGAGTTGTGGGATGCTAAACTATCTTCTGTTTGTCTGGTCTGCATTGAAAAAAGAAATCACTGTATGCTCCTGGAAGGAACTAAACTGATAGTCGGAGGTTTATTAATTTATGGTACTGTGCATTACACTGATCACTTTAAGAGTGACTCAGCTACAAAAATTGTGGCCCATATACTGCTGGGATGCATTTTTCTTTGTTCTGCTAGCTTCTAAAAGGAACCTCAAGCACTGCAATACCACCACAGCACTACCAATCTGGTAGTAGTCCTGGATTTCATAAAGCAACACGTTTTGCCCAACAGAATTTTTGTGCCCGTAATTAAACTAGGTATTGCTGCCCTTAGAGCTATGTAAAAACATAATGCACCATTTTCAAAGCATCAAATGACATCTCTCATAATTGCATTGCCTGGCACAGGGTAGTAGTATAGTTATTTGAAGTGATCATTTATCAATAGCTTGTCTATTCTCTGGGATACCTTCAACATTTGTGGCTTACAGTGGCTGCTCCTTGGCTACCTTTGGAAAAATATTGTGGCTTCAACTTTGAGTTCTGCTCTAACCAAAACTTTAATCAAAACTCTATGCACCTTTAACAATGACTGTATGATTGCAACATTAAGCAAGAATAAAAAATAACAGAATTAAAAGGAGCTACCAAATGTGATCTAGACATAGATGCTTCCAAGCAAGGCACACTTACCGTTGAGACAGCTTGTTCACCAAAATGCCGTTCCCCATCTCGAAATGCAATAGCAACTGGCGTTTTTCGTTGCGAATCTCTAAAAAAAAAGGCAAAGAAATCATGTAAGCAGCACATTTAATTCAGATTCTCACAATACACAATAAATACTTAAGAGCAGTTATTGCCAAGAAACCCTGAAGAGGAATAACTTACTTGTTTAATGCGATTTCCATAGGGACTCCGGGCTGGAAAAAAAAGATGATTATTATATACAAAATTTGGTAAACAATCATTGTGGAATCACTTAGGTATGTTATGTTACTCCAATATAAGTGCACTTGCATCTTAGAACTGTCATCACAATGGTTAGCTAATTTATCTGCCCAAGTTACAAACCTCGCAGCCAATCGTAGCAGCAAATACCGTACCACACAGATGCCTTGCAATGTTTTACATCAAGCAAGTTCTCGAGCCTACACCTCACAGCCTACAACAATTACATTTAAACACAACACATTTGGAGACTTCTTTTTGTTCAGGCTAGTTTAGTTTAACTTAAGCCATGGTGTCTGAACACATTCAGTCATAATCATTCTGAAGGAGGCGCACTTATTGTGACACGGATGAACATTAAGACACAGATACAAGCGCTCAGGTGCGTGTAATTTAGTGTTTGTCCATGTCTCAACAACTGTGCCGCCTTTAGAATCCTTTCGAACACTTAGTCATGCCTTCCTTGCACCTTGCATTATTCTATGAAGAGTTACCAAAGGAGCATAACTATGCTGCGTGATATGACAAAACATAGTAATTAAGTGTATGATAAACTCACTGAAACAATGGCAACTTTCATCCACTCAACGCCAAGGTCCACAGACATGACTGCAATACATTCAACTGAAAAAAAAAAAGTAAGAAGAAGAACAAGTCGGAACATTTGTACAACATGCGTATATTCGCAAGTATGTCAAGATGCGGCCGTCGTGAAGCTCTTCTGCGCAAATTATGGCAGGTCCAGAGGCACGACATAAATAAAATAGGGTTTACTTGTTTTCTGTATGCAGAAAGAAACGATCGTTCAGTACAAACAAGTCCGAATGTGCACGAGGGAACTCGATGACGAAACATTGCCGAACATATGCCCCACGCGAAGCGTGATACAACGTGGCGTCAGGTGTCCACAAACAGGCAGACTATGACAATATATTTAAGACAATTGTGCGCGTAAATTTACATATAGACGCAATGAGGTCTAGGGTAACGTCGACCAAGGTTTCGGTCAACGTACGAGCAAGTACAGACTTGTGTAAACATAGGAGACGGTACTTCAGTACGTGCACCTGCCTGCCGTGGAAAACACAAACGTAATTACAACAAGCGAAGGCACAAACATTTTGCAAGGGAGGATATTCTTTTACTCACCTTTGTAGAAGCCAATTATTGACAATGCGACGACACACCATGAGAGGCGCAGCCGCGAGATTGACGAAAATGCCATTGCTACTGATTAGAGTGGGACCTGAAACGAGTTCATGGAGGAAAACGTGTCCATAAATTCGGGCTCACACCTTAAGCGTCAAGAGACGTTGCAACACCACGAATATTAAAGTAAGCCTCAGAAGCTCCGGCCGCTGATCGGCTCTAAGCTTACCGATCAGCTGCGGGCAGCATGCACCTTTCATTCATTGGTAAGACACCGGCATTGGAAACTTCACTCCCATCGCCGAAGATGCGCGCTATGTGCACGCAGAATACAGATAAATTGTACAGGGGAGTACTCACCTAACTACTATATGTCCAAGGCTGAAATTAAAGAATACTATTCATCACTATACACATGTCCCGAAACGCCGGCGAACGAATTTGGGAGTTTTTAATGATGGCCGGGGAATGTGGCGATGGGTGATTGGACTCTCGCAGCCGGATATCCGGTAGAATGACACGTGGACCCGATGTTTGAATCTGTGTGGTTTGAATGCTGCCCCACGGCACGGCTCCCACGGTGCACCTACAACCAACCAACAGATATATTCTTTACTTTCACAACTGATAAAATTACCGGGGTACTACGTCTTGGCGCTTGTTCTTTTTGGTCCCAAGCTTGCAAGGAATTAAAACGTAAGCAAAAGCAAAGCGATGTAAAACGTTGGGATGCCTAGGACGTCGACGGCAACAATCGACAGTCGGTACTTAATTTGGGCCTTGGACCTTTAAAATTGAGAGCAACAGAATACCAGTGTCATACAGAAGAGTGCAATATGATGTAACTATTATATATAACGCAAGTTAATTAAACTGAGCTTTTCGCACCGCCCGTTGCTATGCGCGCCGTGCCTGGGGCAGGGTTCTGCGCGGGAATTTTGAATTTACACGTAGCAAAGGACTCTGCACGTAGTGTCACTTTAGCGTTTCCAGTTCAAGCCGAAAAAGGTACGCCATATTCTGTGGAAATTATCAGTGAAATCTAAATTAGCAGATAGCTAATACGAGTGTCGCACGGTACACTTTCGATCACGATCGAGCCCAATCGTGATCGAATTTCTTGATCGCGAGTGGCTCCTTTGCGCAAACTGCGGAAGGAGCCAATCGTGGTCAAGAAATTCGATCGCACTCAATTCCTATCAAAAGCGCGCCGTGTGACGCCAGCAGTGGTAAGACAGCGATCGCCACGCAGCTGCTAGCTACAGCGTCAGGTGCCTGCGGCAGACGACACCCCCAACCCATATTACTGTCGTGGACCCCTTCCAGTGCCCCTTCCCAATGAGGTTATACTAAATGTTTAGTATAACCTCGTTGGAGAGAGAGACGGCAAAAAGAGGAAAGGCAAGGAGGTCAACTAAACGAGCGTCCGGTTTGCTTGCCTACATTGGGGTAAAGGAAAATGGGAATAGAAAGAAGAAAAGAGGAAAGAAAAAGTGGTCACTGTGTGTGCAGTGAAGCGCCGTGACACCGAAGTTCCATAGCTGGTGATCTGCGTTGATGACATCTGGGGTGACCAAAGAGCCAGTGGTCGTTGCGCAAATAGCAGGCTGCGGGTGAGCCACGGGGCTTGCACGAGGCAAGCACTGGATTAAGAGCATCCAGCACTTGCACTGAACTTCGCGCTGATGGATTATGCAACTTGCTGAAAAGTACACGAACGGTATTTATGCGGGACCTCCAAGGTGAGGTCAACGTCACGCTTCAGCCTATAAACCTAGCAATCTTTAGAGCTTTTATTTTTTGTTCCATGTTTGCTCTAATTTTGCCTGTTGCTGCGCCGAAAACGAGCAGCACTGAGCGAAGTGGCGTAGCCAGAGTACAGTGTATTCTAGTACACTGTATCCAGAAATTAAAACACCAGCCACGCCCCCACCCTCCTCCATTTTTATATTCGAATGTGGCCTGTCCACCCCCTACCCCAGTCACCTTCCGCATCCCTGGTCAAGTGGGTGCACCTCCTCCTCCCTCCCTCCCCTAAAAAACATTTTTGGCTACTCCACTGATGAGGGGGAGAGGGGTGAAATGCGCAGTGAATGCGCAGAGGAGTGAAAGGAGCTCTGACGCGGCTCTTTGAATTATTCACACTACGGTCACTATGGCGGATAAACTGTATGCGTTCAGTGATGGCAATGCCGGGTCGAGCGCCATATTTCTTGTATTAATCGTACTGGCATAATGTTACAAATCAAGACTCATTCTATTCGTGTTCGAATATCAAATTCGCGATCTTTCATAGCCACATCGCCGTATGGCATTGTGCCCAAACTTGCGGTAGACTCCTTCGCGGAATTTGTTATTCTGTGTTAATCGGACGCAACCACAGTGGTATGCGCAGACGTATACACCGCGTCCAAAAATTCACCTTTAAAAAGATACTGTAAGCTCCCTGCAAGAATTTCTCACACACAAAAAAAGTTGGCGATAGGTCGTAAAGAACTTAACTGGGGGGGGAACTGAAAACCGGAAAACAGTACGACGAATATTATGAAAAACCGAAAACGCTGAAAAACATTCCGCTAAAAGAAATATAATTTGCAGATCAACGTGCATCTTGGTACGAAGCGAACCTACCGTGTAGCGGATAATTAAATTATGTACAACTAAATGCCAGTCGTTCAATTGCCTTCATTTTCATTTTATGCAGCGTGTAATCTCATTCATTGCTTGTGCACTGCACAGATTCCAGCATTAATGTCACAAGACGTTTATGTTCGTGTACTGAACCGTTAACAAATATGCCAAAATGCCAAGCTTGACCTAAATAAAGAAAAGAAGAAAGTTGCAGCTTTTGCTCGAAGGGCGAATCAGTGACAGTCATAGCTTACTTGACAGCCACAGCAAAAATTTCACTCGGCTGCACGAGGTTTGACTGACCCTGAGCTGGGTAACGCGTCCTCTCCTGGGCGACCCGAGCCTCTCTGCTCGTACAACGAAATTTGCAAACATAATTATCTGTCAAGAAGACTCCTGCCTTTGCCGCACTCCTCGCTGTGCAGGGCCCAGGCAGTCACTCTCAGACTTCTGCCAACAAGCACTTACCCGAGCCCCGCGGCGCTGCACACAATGTACCCCGAACGGTTCCCAAGCCCGGACTGCCCTCTGTGTGGTGATTATGCGGACTTCGAACATGTCCTGTGGGGCTGCGCCTCTGCCGGTCCCCCTTTCACCCAAGAGGAAATGATGAAGCTAATTAGGGCCCACGATCAGACCTCTCAAATCCTGGCAGTCCAGAGGGCTCGCGAGAGGGCCGTCAGGTTCCACCTGATGGTCCCCGAGTGGGCCTAGCCAGGTGACGTTGAGTTTGCTTACGTCTACAGTCGACCAAATAAAGTTGTTTCACTCACTCACTCACTCACTCACTCACTCACTCACTCACTCACTCACTCACTCACTCACTCACTCACTCACTCACTCACTCACTCACTCACTCACTCACTCACTCACTCACTCACTCACGAAAGGCTCGTGACTGCATGCGAAGTTTAAATTTGATCGTACATTCGCTTACTGACTAAATATGCGTGAATTGTGTCAAGCGCCCGAAGACACGTGCATGAACAGAGTTCACTCGACAACCGCGAGCACACACACACACACACACACACACACACACACACACACACACACACACACACACACACACACACACACACATATATATATATATATATATATATATATATATATATATATATATATATATATATATATATATATATATATATACTGCATATGACATACGGCGACTGTATACGCTGGCGATGAGGAGCGCTGGCAGTGGGGAGTGAAAACGTCTTATTATCTCGAAGGGAACTTTCCGTCTCCCAAAGACAGTTTTAAATTACGGTACCAAAGCGCTGGGAGGAGGGAACGCAATTGAGCAGCTGGGCGTACCAAATAAGGCAATTAAGGCGAGCACAAGTGAGCGCAAAGGGTCTACAATGCAGTTAGCGTCGCCCAACGCTTTTCAAAAACTCTCTATTATAAGACTTGCCGTGGTACCTTGCAGACGTTCTGTTTTGATACATGATCACGTATTGGGCCACTTTTTTTTCCTTCTGGCTTCAATTTTATCCCTGTATTGAGCGTCACGGGGTAAAACTGAAGCCAGAAAAAGTCGGCCCAGCACATGAGCATGCTCCGCGCTATAGCCGAGCTCAGCGCACGCTCTCCCGAAAAGACAACAGGTGCGAAAGCAGCATGCGGCTGCCACACTCGCACGTTGTGCGAGGAAGACGATTAATGCGTACGTTGCGATGAACGGTCGAATTAAGTTGCACAAGCATATCGATGGAAAACGTGCACGGAGTGGTTATTAAAGCACGCGAACAAGTGCCTGCATAGATGAAAACCCACTGTTGCGTTTCGTCTGCGACACGCGGTTTTGCCGGCGCGACTGCGGCGGGGCGGCAGACATTTTGGCCCGATCGTCGTCGCCGCAACGCTCCCCGCCAGGTGTTTCCAGGCGCGACTGCGGCGATGCGACCGCAAAGGATCACCCTCTCCTTCCAGTCATTGTGCCTGAACCAGGCGATGCGACAGCAGGGGCACCCTCTCCTTCCAGTCATTGTGCCCGAACCAGGCGATGCGAAAGCAGGGATCACCCTCTCATCCCAGTCTTTGTGCCCGACCGGCGGCGCTACGACAGTGTGCGTCACCATTAGCCCATTGTACATTCACGTGCTCGTCAATTGAGGGGTTCCTTCTTGCCCTCAACTGCGAGAGTATAAAAACAGCTGCCCCCGGACGCCAAAAGGAGGGCTCCGATTTCTTCTGTTGAGTAAAGTGCTCTCCCGTCTCTCTACTTCGGTCAACCTGACCGCCAACTCTTTGCGATGTTAAAATAAACAAGTTGTTTTGTTGTTACCAGTCGACTCCTGCTTTGCCGGGACCTTCGGATGCTTCCAGTTGCACCCCAGGCCGCCAGGCCAACGCTACCCTTGGGGCTTGCGACCCAGGTACAACCACGGGCGTCAGCGCCGAGTTCCCAACAAACCGATGCCATCGGAGGGATCGAAATATCTGGTTGGCAGCGGTGAGATCGCCTCCGACTTCAAACAACTGTCTGCCAGCAGTGAGATCGCGACAACGGAGGCCAGCAGCGAAGATATGCAGTTGACTGTATGCTGAGCAGCTCAACGACGATCCGGGAGCAGTGCAACGAGCCCTGTGTGACGACTGGTTGCCTGCAGCGGAACGACTGCGCGGAATTCCTGCCTGCGAAGTTTGGTGAGTGCGGGACTTTCTTCTTCTGAGCTTTGCCAGGCTTTTGTTAGTGTCAGAAACAGAGCTGGTAATTGTGGTTGTCGTTGCTGCCGGGTTAGTTTGCGGCAAGACAATAGTAAGCAGTAGAGAAAGCAGCATTCAGAGCAGCCATGGATTTGAAGTCGTTGCGCAAACCGAAATTGTTGGAGCTTGCAAGAGAGTTGGGTCTGGATGTCTCAGACAAACTAAGAAAACCTGAACTGCTAAAGGCTATTCTTGAGTTAGAGGCTGAGGATGACGAGCTGTCGGAATGCCTTGAGACTATTGAGGAGAGGTCAAAAAGACAGGAGCGCGAACTTAAAGAGCAAAAAGAGAAATATGAGCGCGAACTTAAAGAGCAAAAAGAGAAACAGGAGCGCGAACTTAAAGAGCAGAAAGAAAAAGAAGAGCGCGAACACGCTTTGGAAATGAAGCGTCTCGAGGTAGAGATGGAACGCGCTCGTAATGGAAGTCAGGCACACGGTGCAGGAGAACGAGTATTGTTCAAAATGACTGACCTGATGCGGCCGTTTAAGCTTGGAGAGGACATTGGTTTGTTCCTGGTTAACTTTGAGCGAACGTGCGAGAAGCAGGGGTTCTCTCGGGAAACGTGGCCACAGCGCTTGCTCACTTTGTTACCCGGCGAGGCGGCCGACGTAGTCGCTCGCTTGGATAGAGAGGAGGCAGAGGATTTCGACAAAGTAAAATCGAGTCTGCTAAAAAAGTACCGGCTGTCTGCGGAGGCGTTCCGTCGGAAGTTTCGGGAAAATGAGAAAGGCAAAAGTGAGTCATATACAGAGTTTGCGTATAGGCTTATGTCGAACATGCAGGAGTGGCTCAAAGAAGAGAAAGCGTTTGGTGACCACGATAAAGTTCTGCAGTGCTTCGGGCTAGAACAGTTTTATAGTCGGTTACCGGAGAACGTGCGATACTGGGTCTTGGATAGGCCAGACGTTTGTACGGTGGCTAAAGCCGCTGAGCTAGCCGAGGAGTTTGTGACGCGTCGGGCTCGCGGAGCTAAGGACGGTCAAAAGGGTGAATTTGGCTCGAAGTTTGAGAGGCCGAAGTTCACAGCCATGAGATTAAAGGGGGACACGCGTAGTGAGGATGCGAGTGAAAGCAGTCCGACCAAACGTAAAGAGACGGCGGCAGCCAAACGCAGAAAGCGGTTCGAGATGAGGCGAGCGCGCGTTTGTTATACGTGCCAGAAGCCGGGTCACTTTTCGGCGCAGTGTCCGGAAACAACACCAAAAGTTGTGTTTTTTTCAATAGGCAGCACTGACGAGAACATGAAGCTTCTCGAGCCTTACATGCGAGACCTCCTCGTGAACGGGAAAGAGTGCCGAGTGCTTCGCGATTCCGCAGCTACGATGGATGTAGTTCACCCGTCTTACGTAGAACCCCATATGTTCACGGGCGAGTGCGCATGGATCAAGCAAGCCGTGGAAGCTCATAGCGTGTGTCTGCCAGTAGCAAAGGTGCTTATTGAAGGACCTTTCGGAACGCTTGAGACGGAGGCGGCAGTGTCATCTATGCTGCCCCCCCAGTACCCGTACCTATTTTCAAACAGGTCCGATCACCTCCTGCGCGAGAAGGGGCTTTTGTTTGGTGAAGCTAGTGTTCAGGCCTTAACCAGATCGAAGGTTCGGGAGCTCGCTGCAAAGGCGGTAGTTGCGGGGCCGACGTTATCAAACAACGAAAAAGGGTCAGAGGCGCAGCAAGCTGATATTCAGAGCACGCCCGAACTGAATAAACTTGAGTCTGTAACGTTAAAGGCGCCAGATACTGGAGAGGAAACGCCCGACACGGGAAAGTTAGAAGAGCTATCTACAGATTTGCTCATCGCGCCTACGTCAGACGGACTTGATAGGTTGCTAAAAGTCAGCCGGTCGGCTTTGATAGCCGAGCAAAAGAAGGATGGCAGCCTAGAAAACATTCGCTGCAATGTCAAGGAAGGTATCGCCAGGAAAAATGCGCGTTTTGTGGAAAGAGGTGGAGTCCTGTACCGGAAGTATCTAGACCGCAGAGGAGTGGAGTTCGATCAGCTGATCGTGCCTCAATGCTATCGTCAGGATCTGTTGCGCTTGTCACACGGGGGTTCGTGGTCCGGACACCTAGGAGTTAAGAAAACTAAGGACCGTCTCTTGCAAGAGTACTATTGGCCAGGGTGTTTTCGGGACGCAGACCACTTCGTGAGGTCATGTGACACCTGTCAGCGGGTGGGCAAACCAGGGGACAAATCAAGGGCGCCGTTGAAATTGGTACCTATCATAACGGAGCCTTTTAGACGGCTCGTTATTGATACAGTGGGACCTCTGCCGGTAACAGCCACGGGGTACAGACACATTTTGACTGTGATCTGCCCAGCGACAAAGTTCCCTGAAGCAGTGCCGCTTAAAGAACTCAGCTCAGTTGAGATAGTTAATGCACTACTGTCCATATTTGCGCGAGTTGGTTTCCCTGCGGAAATCCAATCAGATCAGGGCACAGTGTTTACTAGCGCTTTGACGACAACTTTTCTCGAAAGGTGTGGGGTAAAGCTGTTACACAGCTCAGTGTACCACCCACAGTCGAATTCCGTTGAGAAGCTCCACTCCGTCATGAAGCGCGTGTTGAGAGCATTATGTTTTGAACATCAAACTGACTGGGAGCTGTGTCTGCCTGGGGTGATGTTTGCATTAAGAACCGCGCCGCATGCGGCTACGGGGTTTTCGCCAGCTGAGCTGGTGTACGGTCGCTCGCTTCGGTCTCCGCTTCGCATGCTTCGAGAATCATGGGAAGGCAGGGGCGACGACCCAGTCGTGGTGGAGTACGTACTTAAGCTCCTCGAACGCTTAAGAAGGGCACAGGAGTTGTCAGGTGAAGCAATGACAAAGGCCCAGCAGAGGGCCAAGGTTTATTATGATCGGACAGCCAGGGCCCGTCGTTTTGAGGTGGGCGATGAGGTCATGATATTGCGCACATCGCTAAACAACAAACTAGACGTGCAGTGGGAGGGCCCAGCGCGAATTGTTCAGAAACTGTCGGACGTTAACTACGTGGTAAGTCTGCCAGGAAAGCGGAAAGCACAGCAAGTTTACCACTGTAATCTGCTCAAACCTTATAGACAAAGGGAAGCAGTGGTGTGCATGATGGTAAACGTTCCTGAAGAGCTTCCGGTCGAGCTTCCGGGACTAGGCTCAGTGACGAACAGGGAAGACACCGGTCAAGTCATTAGTGACCTTATCAGTAAAGCACCGCTGTCGCCCGAGCAGAAAACCGAACTACACCAGCTATTACAAGAGTTTCAAGGTCTGTTCTCTGAGAGGCCTGGTAGGACTTCTGTACTTACTCATGATATAGAACTTACCTCCCCAGAGCCAGTACGATCCAAGGCGTATCGGGTGTCACCCCGCCAGAGTGATATTATGGAGGCTGAGGTAAAGAAAATGCTACAGCTCGGTGTTATTGAGGCAGGTGAGAGTGATTATACCTCCCCTTTGATTTTAGTTGAGGTACCGGGCAAGGAACCTCGTCCTTGCGTCGACTACCGCAGGCTTAATTCCATCACTAAGGATCAAATTTATCCGATCCCTAACATCGAGGAGCGCCTTGAGAAAGTTAGTAGCGCTCAGTTTATTTCCACCCTAGATCTTGTCAGGGGTTATTGGCAGGTTCCACTTACAGAAGAGGCTAGTAGGTATGCGGCGTTCATTTCACCAATGGGAACATTCCGTCCTAAAGTGTTGAGTTTTGGTTTGAAGAACGCGCCATACTGTTTTTCAAGCCTCATGGATAAAGTGTTGCGGGGACAGCAAGAATTCGCTTTACCGTATCTAGACGACGTAGCGATATTCTCCGCATCCTGGTCTGAGCATATGGCACACTTGCGGGCAGTGCTAACCCGCCTGCGCGAAGCGGGCTTGACAGTAAAGGCTCCTAAGTGCCAGTTAGCACAGGCCGAGGTTGTCTACCTCGGTCACGTGATTGGTCAGGGTCGTCGCCGCCCCTCTGAAATAAAGGTGGCCGCTGTGCGAGACTTTCCGCAACCGCGCACGAAGACCGATATTCGGTCGTTCTTAGGTGTCGCCGGCTACTATCAGAGGTACATCCCCAGGTACTCTGATATCGCGGCTCCCCTGACGGATGCTCTAAGAAAGACAGAGCCTCAAACAGTCGTCTGGGACGAGACAAAGGAAAGAGCTTTTAGCGCCCTAAAGAGTGCCCTAACAAACCAGCCTGTGCTACGATCGCCAGACTATACAAAAGGGTTCGTTGTTCAGTGCGATGCTAGTGAGCGAGGCATGGGCGTTGTACTGTGCCAACGGGAAAATGGAGAAGTAGAACACCCCGTCCTGTATGCTAGTCGTAAGCTGACCAGTCGGGAGCAGGCGCATAGCGCCACCGAGAAAGAGTGTGCATGTCTCGTGTGGGCCGTTCAGAAATTGTCATGCTATCTAGCCGGCTCGAGGTTTATCATTGAGACGGATCACTGCCCTCTCCAATGGCTGCAGACCATCTCTCCCAAAAATGGCCGCCTCCTGCGCTGGAGCCTCGCTTTACAACAATATTCCTTTGAGGTGCGTTACAAAAAGGGGAGTCTCAACGGTAACGCCGATGGCTTAAGTCGAAGCCCCTAACGTAGGAATCAGCCTAAAAATTGTTTGTTACTGATGTTTTTCTTCCTGAGGCAGGATTTTTTTTAACATATTGCTTTTGTTTAGTGTTTCAAAGTGATGATATGCTTTCTAGTGCAATTTTCCAATTTGTGGACGCGTTCTGAGTGATGCTAGACTACTGTAAGGAACTATGCAGTGGTATAAAAAGGGGAAAGAGCCTGGCAGGGCTTAGTGAGGGTTGTGCCGTGCTTGCTGACTGAGCGGTTGAGTTTCAGCGTAGTTCTAACGCTTGCCGGGAACGAGAACAAAAATGTGAACTCTCCCGAAGTCACTTTGCAGTGTCCCGTGCGAACCTGAACGAGAGAACGAGGCCTTCTCTGTGCGCTGCGCTCAAGAAACGTCGAGGGACGCCCGACTTCGGTTATGAGCATCATCGAGCGACATCCCTCCGGACAGCGGATGCAGTCCCCTGTCCATCGGGATCTCCTTCCCCCGGCGGGGCGGTCTGTTGCGTTTCGTCTGCGACACGCGGTTTTGCCGGCGCGACTGCGGCGGGGCGGCAGACATTTTGGCCCGATCGTCGTCGCCGCAACGCTCCCCGCCAGGTGTTTCCAGGCGCGACTGCGGCGATGCGACCGCAAAGGATCACCCTCTCCTTCCAGTCATTGTGCCTGAACCAGGCGATGCGACAGCAGGGGCACCCTCTCCTTCCAGTCATTGTGCCCGAACCAGGCGATGCGAAAGCAGGGATCACCCTCTCATCCCAGTCTTTGTGCCCGACCGGCGGCGCTACGACAGTGTGCGTCACCATTAGCCCATTGTACAATCACGTGCTCGTCAATTGAGGGGTTCCTTCTTGCCCTCAACTGCGAGAGTATAAAAACAGCTGCCCCCGGACGCCAAAAGGAGGGATCCGATTTCTTCTGTTGAGTAAAGTGCTCTCCCGTCTCTCTGCTTCGGTCAACCTGACCGCCAACTCTTTGCGATGTTAAAATAAACAAGTTGTTTTGTTGTTACCAGTCGACTCCTGCTTTGCCGGGACCTTCGGATGCTTCCAGTTGCACCCCAGGCCGCCAGGCCAACGCTACCCTTGGGGCTTGCGACCCAGGTACAACCACGGGCGTCAGCGCCGAGTTCCCAACAGATCGTACCAGCGGTGCGATCAAAACACCACCAAGAACCACCAAGCGCAAGTGGGCTGAATACGCCGAGCACAGGGTCACATGTTGGGCCGACTCCCTGAGAGAGAAAATTCATGCAGAAACCATCGAAGATTTTCTAAGTAAGCGAATTGCCTGGCCTGCTGTCGACGGGCTCAGTGAAACAATTATAGAGATATAACAGTTTCGCCATATAGGGCGAAGCAACGAATGCGATATATGCCAACGTGTTAGAATATTACAGGATGTGTAGGACTCGTAGCTGTCTGTAGGGGCAGTATGAATTGAAGTAAACGTAAGCTGACTAATTAAAAACAAGCTTTTGGGCTAGGGGCCATCTATTTGAATCCTGCCATCGAACAATTTCATTTATGTTTATTAATTAAAGCCAACGTCTTTCTTGGCGACTTTACTTTTCCGTATCGGGTATGTTTCAAGCATTCTTCTAGGGCCGATTCCAGAGGTATAGTGCAAAGCCGCGCCAATACAATTACACCATTTTAAGGTTCTAGCTCTGTTATTGTTTCGCACTCCTAATTATTAAGTCTGAGAAGATTTAAAATGAAAGTCGTGCGCTGTCGGTGTTTTGTTTCGTGGCATTTGTCTGTGCATGGGCTGCCATTCTCCTGATTTTCTCAGGAATGTAAGACCTAGCATGAGCAACTTTAGTGATAGGACGGTGTGGCAATATAACCCACATATACTGCGTTTAATATAGCATGGCGTAGCATATAGCGTACATACATATACCTGAATATATATGGAACTTCACGGCGACGCCGACGGCAAGAAGTCGCTTGGAGTGTCCATATAATTGCTGCAGCAATAAGATTAAGTAAATTCTGATGTTTTACGTGCGAAAACGACTATATGACTATGAGACACGCCGTATAGTGGGGGATTCCGGATTAATTCTGACCAACTGGGGTTCCTTAACGTGCGCCCAATGCATGGTACACGGGTGTGTTTGCGGTTCGCCCCCGTCGAAATGCTATCGCGATTTGGTCCCACGCCCTTGGGCTTAGCAGCGCATCGCGATAGCCACGCCACAGCGGTTTAGTGAAACAACAACATGTACTTAATATCTATATGCGCCAGAATTATACGCCTTCGAGCGAACATATGTAATTGCTCTATCAGGGTGCAGCTGTATATATTCCTTCTTTGCCGGGATATATGGCGCGTCTGCTTGGCCGGCTTCTTGTCAAGTAAGGTGGGCGGTACCCAAGGCTGCACTGTAAGATAACTTACACCCTTGAAAGTGAAAAAGGGTGTAAATGTCCCTATAACTCACACCATGAGGGTGTGATTTACATAACTCACACCCTAAGGACGTGAGTTATGGACACATTTACACCCTTTTTCACTTTTAAGGGTGTGAGTTATTTTACAGCGTGCGCAATGAAAGGTGGGCCGATCCGGACGACAGTGTAATCCGCGGACGCGTGGGTCACGCGCGTCACGCGCCTGGTGGGAGGGGGGTGCCAGCGTCCCGCCATCTTGCTGGGCAGCCTGCGGGCATGCACGTAATCGCCGTGCTGCAAAACGCGTTGCGGAAGATGAACAATTTTATAGCCTTTAATTAACCGCTTCGAATAGATTACAATACGTGAGTTGGATCTGCCTTGCTTTTCTCATTGCGCTTTGTCGACTTGGAAGTGTTGAACAGTGGCACAGAAAACGGAACATGTGTCGCTGGAGCCAAAGTTCCGACAATATTTGTCTTCGAGAGCAGCAACCGCTGCCTTGACGCCGTGCGGCAAATGCAAGTCTGATTACCATATAAAGCCGCGATATCGAGTGGCTACAGCATTGTGCTCGAGGTCGCGGGTTCGATCCCGACCAATGGAGGGGCCGTATTTCGATGGGGGCAGAATGAAAAAACGCTCGTGCACTTATAGATTTAGTGTGCGTTAAAGAACTGCAAGTGGTAAAACTTAATCTGGAGTCCCCCACTACGCACGCGCGCCGCATAATCAGACCGTGGCTTTGGCACGTAAAGCACCATAACTTAATTTCATTTTAATGTTGGCTCTGCAGTGACATATTCCTTGTTCTACCACTATTCACCATTTCGAGCCTGCACATTCACGTGAACTTCTGTTTTGTTTACCGACCGGACAACTAAAATTGCCAATTAAAGAATAACCTTTCATTCCATTTTACTGCAGGGCCGCTGGTTCCCTGTCACACCGAGTGTTATCCAATAACTGAAGAAAACACAAAAACAGATCGCACGAAAAACCTCGCGTGTCCTTTTGGAACACGGAGAAACGTCTGAGCCTTACGATATGACACCTGGCCGCTTGGCCGTAAGGCATATATATCGTTATCGCAGAAGGTTCTGTCGTGCATGTAGGCGTCGACGAACTGATAACTATAATGGAGAGGGGTTGCCAAAAGGAAAGTAGATACAGTGGTCAAACAGAGATAATACAGAGATAGTGTGGAGTGATTTGGTCACTATAGGTCGAGAAAGGACCGGTACAGAGTGGGCCTTTGTTCAGGATACAATACCGAGCTATTCGTTCGCGCTCGAGCTAATATGTCGCCAACATTGAAAGATGTGCACTCGTACATAAATTATATATGCTGCGGCTACATGACCTGCACTCAGTTGTCGTGCAAATGTTGAGCAAAAGCAATGAACACAAGTATCCTTACACACTATTTTCCTGCTCATATACACTGCGAAAGAGGTGTCGCAGGGAATATGCACCGTGTACCTCTTGTATAGCATTCTTAATTTCACTAACGTATAGCGATAGCATGGTTCAGCATAAGGCTTGGTGTGAGTTTTTGCGTGCATGTGAACTATGCGCGCTTCTTATGTTCTCTTGCCTCTTCTCTCTTTTAACCCAGCAGTCATGTTTCCCGCGCACCAAGTGCCCTTCGAGAAAACACTTTCCTGCGTGAAAGCAACGGCTACTTGGTTGTTCATAATAAGACGGGAACATATGCAGCGCTACGGACACGGACACGCGCACAGAAGAAAAAAAAAAAAGAAGGGCCGTTGCGCCCCCCCCCCCCCCCAACGTGTCGTTTATTCCTTCTATATATGTTCCCTCGATTTGCGAGTCTCCTAAGCGCTGTTCCCACCTGAAATCTACCATTTTGTCGTGGTGCAACTGCGTATCCCATATTTTGCTTCACTTCCGAGAGCCCTCGCACCCATCTCCTCCTCTCACTGCCGGACCCAAAGGGGAGGGCCACCCTGGGCATGCGGACACTTCTCAAACATGGCTTGCAGAAAGTTCGTGGCTTCTGCGTGCGCCGTCAAATTTGAGTGGGCAGCAAGGTTAGAAGAATCCTGAGCATCTGGTCGACGAAGGTGGGTTGGCCAAAGTTACGCTTGTGCAAAGACGTGCACGAAGCCACCATCTATGTTTACACCGCCAACCATACAGATTCGGCAATCCACCATATGGACACAGATGACACAGATACAAAAATGGATCGACGCGATATCCCACAAGACGTTGGTCGATTTGGGCGCCTCCTATATCATCATCATCATCATCATCATCATCATCATCATCATCATCATCATCATCACCACCACCACCACCACCACCATCATCATCATCAGTAGCAGCAGCAGCAGTTGCAGCAGCCTGTTCTATGTCCACTACAGGACGAAGGCTTCTCCTTGCGACCTCCAATTACCCCTGTCCTGCGCCATCCGATTCCAACTAGCGCCTGCGAATTTCTTAATTTCATCAGTGCACCTAGTCTTCTGCCGTCCTCGACTCCGCTTCCCTTCTCCTGGCACCCATTCTATATAATCGTCCACCGGTTGCCTGACCTGCGCATTATACATCACCTGCCCAGCTCCATTTTTTTCTCTTAATGTCAATTAGAATATCGATTATACCCCCATTTGCTCTCAGATCCAAACCACTCTCTTTCTGTCTCTTAACGTTATGCCTAGCATTCCTCGTTCCATCGCACTTTGCGCGGTCCTTAACTTGTCCTTTGTCAGTCTCCAAGTTCCTGCCCCATATGTGCACATGTAAAATGCACTGATTGTATACCTTCTTTTTCAATGATAATAAGCTTCCAGTCAGGAGCTGACAATGTCTGCCGTATCCACTCCAACCCATTTTTATTCTTCTGTGAATTTTCTTCTCATGGTCAGGATTTCCTGTGATTAATTGGCCTAGGTGAACGTACCCCTTCACAGTCTCTAGAGGCTGACTGGCGATCCTGAACTCTTGTTCCCTTGCCGCGCTATTCATGATTATCTTTGTCTTCTGCATATTAATCTTCAACTCCACTCTTAATATCTCTCATGTTAAGGTCCGCAACCATTTGTTGCAACTCCTATCCAGTGTTGCTGAACAGAACAATGTCATCTACAAACCGAAGGTTGCTATAATATTCGCCGTCGATCCTTACTCCTAAGCCTTTCCAGTTTGATATATAGCTTGAATACTTCTTCCAAGCACGCAGTGAATAACACTGGAGAGGTTGTCTCCTTGTCTGACCCCTTTCTTTATAGGTATCTTCTTGCTTTTCTTGTGTAGAATTAAAGTAGCTGTGGAATCTCTGTAGATATTTTCCAAGATATTTACGTGCCTCTACTCCTTAACTACGTAATGTCTCTATGAGTGCTGGTATGTCTACTGAATCGAATGCCTCTTCGTGATATATGAAATCCACATAGAGAGGCTTATTGTACTGTGCGGATTTCTCGATTACCTGATTAATGACATGGATGTGATCCATTGTAGAGTATCCCTTCCTGAAGCCACCCTGTTCTCTTGGTTGAGTAAAGTCCAGTGTCGCCCTTATTTTATTGCATATTATCTTGGTGAATATCTTATATAACACTGGGAGTAAGCTAATGGGCCTATAATTTTTCAATTCATTAACGTCTTCCTTTTTGTGGATTTTAATCCACAAAAAGGGATTAGTATCCTCCTATACAGCCGACCTCCAACAAGTAGCCGCTGAAATGCGGTGCGAGACACAAAAAGTTACTGATTACCGTGGTTAAGATAAACCACACAAGAAACTTGTCTGTTCGAGTGAGGTATAGGCGACACTGTTAAGTAACTTACACCCTAATGATGCACAAGGGAGTAAGTCGGTCTATATAACTCACACCCAAGGGTGTATTAGGGGCTTATTAGAGGTGTATTACGACCACGTGCGCCCTTGCAGCCCTTCTGACGATATATGGAACACACGTAATTTTATACAAAGGCGAAGAAGGTTGGCGAGCGGAACGAAGTGCTTAAACACCTTCCAAAAAAAAAAAGGCGATCTTGTCACGCGCCTTCAATATGAGGCGGTCGAGTGCCGTAGATGACCGCTGGGCAAGCGTAGCACGAGCGCGCTGCGAAGCTATAGATCAGTCGGCTTCACCACTGCGCCAATGACCGCGGCGCCCGCATTGCAGCAAGGAAGTCTTGACGAGTCCGAATCACGCTGTCGTGCGTCATTGGCTCCTTTTCGCTAAGAACGACACCGCCTGATGAAGCGTCAGAGGCGTCGTGGAACGCGCACCCTGCTGTTGCTCTGCTTCCCACCCGATGCCTCCTCTAAAACAAACCCTTTGTGATTGCTGCGAACGCTGCATTGATGAATAGCGCGGTTTATGTACTGCATTGTATCATTCTTTAGGCTATACAGAATTTTCGAAAAATCGACTGATAGATAGCACAATTCTAGTCCTTGAGCTGGATCACTCGGTGGTAATTACACGAGAAATCGAAATGCATATTCGAATAATTAACGAAATTCCAGAAATGAGGCTTCTAGCTGTTTACGGCGCATATTGGAATTTACGAGTTGTAGCCGGCGAGTTCAGAATTGGCGTATCCACATCACTTGGAGCTAATCCTGAAAGCAGCACTCACGGCAAAGGTAAATATATACACCGGTGACAGCCGGTGTAGAGGCAATTCCGGCCCGCAGTCTCCTAAGCACAACTTCCTCCGCCCTAGTTAGGTGACGGGGGTGGTAACATACAATTGTATTGCACACGACTTTGCGAACAATCTCAAAAACGTTACTCTGAAGTCGAGCTCTGAATGCACTCGGCCCGCTTGATGAGAAGATATGCATATATATACTATATAAGCCCAAGGCCTGCGACGAGATCAAAGCTCTTGAGTCACTTGACTTCGTAATCCGACCATGTTTTCGTGTTTAGAAGGCAACCGCATCGCCACAAGGTCGGCAGTAGACTTACTTCTGCATCACCGTGACCTGTCGACCTGGATATGCGTCCCGACAGTCCCCTTCGCATTCTTTTCCGACGCAGTACCAAACGTGCCGAGAGGAGGTAACCGCCAAAAAAAAAAAAAACAACCGGATAAGGATGTTTAGAACAATAAAAGAAAGAAAGAACAAACAAACAAAGGAAGAAAGAAAAGGGGTAAACAGTGGCGTAGCAACAGGGGGGGCCGGGGGGCCGTGGGCCCCGGGTGCAAGGGGCCATTGAGGGGGGGGGGGGGGGTGTCATATACGTCTGAAGACACCCCTCTTTCCACCGTCTACAGCCGGAGAGGGGGTGACAGAAGACCCATGGGCCCCGGGTGCCAGACGACCTAGCTACGCCACTGGGGGCAAATGAGAGTCGGGCGGATAGCTTATCCCGCGATCCGGGCCCTCAGTATACAGCTCCGCTTACGTTAGCCCGAGTCAGTTCACACATTTTATTGGCATTACATCCACGACCTCATGGAGATACAGCCGAAAAGCAGCCGCTGTCAGAATAAAATGTTTGTCGAATGCTATATGTCTTACTGTAACACTTAATCGAATGATTAATCCAATGCCACCGCGAGCACTCATTGGTTTCCACATTTTTCTCCCTCTTCCTTGGCAACACAATTAAGGATGTAACCTAGTCCTTGCACGGGCGAAAACACAGCTCAGGGAAACAATGGGACCTCATTTCGAAATCAAAATACGCGCTCATATGAACAGACCGCGCGATCGTTCCATTTGGTGAGAGCGCTCCTTTATACGTGTTCTCATGGATGCCAGGAACTCGTCACGGCTACGTCGTTGGCACATTCATCGCTGGCTACTGCTCTTTTAACACGCGTTTACAGCCGTAGTCGTGTGTGCCTTTTTCGAGGAAAGTAAACAGTGGATGTCAAACACGGCGGAAGCCTTGTCTCGGAGGAAACGCGCGTGCGAGAGAGAGAGAGAGAGAGAGAGAGAGAGAGATAGAGAGCGCACACATGATGACGCACTCATCGGCGCGGTCGCTATTCGCGCAGTGTTGAAGCGAACCCGAGACTTTGTCCTTGGGGCTACGCTCTCGCCTGGGAGGGGAGACACAAGGCATCGACAGCTAGGTCCAATGAAGCGTGGGGACTCATCTTCTGCAAGCGAGCGTACACGTATAAAAGGGACGCGCATCCGACATGCGTTCCAGATTCGATCTGAGCGTGTGCTATTGTTGTCGCGATAGGCAAGCAAGCAGAGACCACTCCCCACACCAGGTGAGTTGCCGTGCTCTTCCTACGTAGTGGATGATCGCCGTACATTTACGAGCCACATTAGGCCGTTCCCTGGGTGCTTGCCCAGGCGTCGAAAAAAGAGCCCTCTTTTACGTTTTTCTCGTTTACGTGTCGTCGCCGAAATGCGAACAATATTGAACTGGGAACTCGCGGGAGAAATTTTAAGGTGACGCGCTAAATGTCGAACAGAGTACTACTTTCTGCTATAGACTGGTAGATTAAAAAAGAAGAGCCAATGTCTTATGTGAGCAGATGCATGCAAGGTATGCCTGAAAGGGTATAAAAAAAAAAAGCAAACATCACTTACAGCGCGTATACATATACAGGGGGACCAAAGAGAACGACGAAGACAAGCGCTGCGACAGGCGGCGACGTTTCGTCGATATTTCTGCACCAAATCGTGACGCAATACATTACAGTAACGTGCGTGTTAGTCTGGACTAGTTAATTGATTATACGGGGTGATCATTCTTAAATTTCCCGGAATATTCAAAAATCGCCTGTCGCAGTTGGCATTATCTTTGTTTTTGAACTGGAACTTGTCGGCTACAATTTGCAAATTGCAATACGTACCGTAATGTAATCAAATTAGAAGTTAATTAGCGATTTTTAACTACTTGAATATGTATTTCGATTTCTCGTGTAAGTAATGTCCACTTCTCTGAATAATCCGGCTATAGGACTAAAATTACGTTATCTAACGACAGGCGAAATCTGAACATTCCAGAATACATAAAAATGGTCACCTCGTATATTGTTAAAGAATAGACAATTGTATCGCGTTCGAAAATAAATGAAAACTTAGTCTGGCAACTTTCATGGGTCATTACTATTAGTGAACAAAAACGGAACAAACAAGCGGCAATTCCTTGCAAATCCATGCTGTCCCGATGTACTCATATATAGGGGGATTCATTTATATATATTTCGGTAATAAACGCCCTTGTTTCATTCGGAAAAATTCAGCAGGAGTATTCAATGAGGAACCAACCACTTCAGACTAATTCACTGTTAAGTTTCTTCAAGATATACGCACTCTGCGTGGAAAATACTGGGCACTCGCGGCCTTCTTGGTAAATACCAACGCCACTAAGTTCTGCGAACTCTAATCATGATTGGTCCAGCACCTTGCGTTAAATAATCGAATATCGTGAAAAGTTTTTATAAGATTGCGCGGGCATATATGCATGCTACCATTCATACAGGCATATGTACCGACCATTAGCGGCATTAGCGAGAAGGGCCACAGAACGACACACTTCGCCATGGGAGATATGCATATCTTGAGGCGTGATTTCACTTAATTTAGTGCGAGAACGGGTAAATAAACGGAGACATCCAGATAGGACAAGGATTAGTAGGAAAGAATGCCTGCGAAGAACCACGAAGGCTGAGAACTGCAATCATGTTCCATGAACTCTTGAGAAAAGAACGAGTTCAGCAAAAATTCGCAGTTCCGCCCGAAAGGCGAAGCACCGATTGCGATAGCAAATTAGTAGATAGCTGTACAAAGTAAGAACAGTAGTTTTATCGGCTGCATAAACTTTTAAACATTCGCTTGCTAACTAAATTAACAATGATGGAATGTGTAAGCGTGACTCAACGAGGACGTAGGAAGAAACAGAAACACAGAGACAGCGTTGTCATTATGTGTCTCTTTTCTACGTCCTTGTTCAGTCACGCTTACACATTCTATCATGGATTCAAACCAACTAGCCCGCCAACGTGTTTTAACTAAATTAACCAGCACGGTGTCAAGTACGCACAGGTAAACATGAACACATCTCGCTCGATGAGCGCGGAAACTCGCTATCAGAATTCTGGAGTGAGGATTCGCGGTAGCTGCTTGGCGAATTGACCTTCATGCATCTCTCGCTTCAACGTGAACGAAACGTCGAAAGCACAGCGCATACGAATATACCGGCACTACGCGCACTCTGCAAACATCGCAGATCGCTTTGAAGATGAGGCCCGCGCGGGCGCGCACTTTGGCCATAGAGAAACATACTGCTTTGGCCACGTCGCAGATCACTTTCAAGGCACACAAGCGCCGGCAACGCGTCCGCGATTCGCGTGGCCAACGCTGTAGTAGACGCCGCGGTTGTCTCCACTCTGTACGGAGCAGCGGGCGAGGAGGATATCGAGGCACCCTAGCCAAAGCCACCCAGGTGGCTTTGCCCTAGCAGCCGCCGGAGAAGAACGCTCCTGCCTGACCCCCCGCCTCGCGCGCTACCGGAGAGGGCACGCACCCGCGCCGCGTTCCTCGCTCGCGCACGCGAGGTTGAACCGCGTTCGCCAGCTCACCCTCACACGCTTTCACTCATACGGAACCTCACGGCGACGCCGACGGCAGAAATGCGCCTGGACTGTCCGTATAGTTGCTATCGCAATAAAACATGACATTATACCATTGACTGACTGCACAAATAAACAGAAACCACACCAGTAAACATGGGCACGACTTGTGCAAGAAAAGCGCAGAAAAAGCTATGCTATCGGCGTTGCAAGTGAATTGACTCCGGGTTGCCATTGTTCTCGCTTTTGTCCGATATTTGTGTTAGGTACAGATTTATTGATGGACGTATCGATGAAATAAGAAGTGGAGTTGCGCGTTATTGAAAAGCTAACGCTTATATATACATACATATATATATATATATATATATATATATATATATATACAAACGCACACAAACTAAGGCCGGACCACGGCTGAAACGTTGAAAGTAAATAAACGTTTCGCACGTTCGTCCGTTCATTTCGAATGCTTATAAGCCACTCGATCCGCAGAAATATGCTATATATCAATTTTTCTGTCACCGTCGCCTCTGCTTCGAAGAAGCACTGCAAGCGTTACGAATGTACTGCATCTAGATGCGCAATACTGAAAATAGAGTCAAACATAAAACAAGCACCTATTCTTCGAAAGGAGTTTTCAGCACTCCCTTTGTTTCCAGACTACAACAAAAAGTTTGCAACTTTTGGGGTTTATTTTGTCACCGAAACAATAGTCCTCATCTCTTTTGCGTGTCTTATCTTTAACGCTGCGTGCCAGTATAGCTCCAGGTCATGAACGGTATGCCCGTTACCAGTGTGACATAGCATTCTTGACAGG
Source organism: Dermacentor variabilis (assembly GCF_050947875.1). Taxonomy (NCBI): domain Eukaryota; kingdom Metazoa; phylum Arthropoda; class Arachnida; order Ixodida; family Ixodidae; genus Dermacentor; species Dermacentor variabilis. The sequence goes on from NC_134572.1 coordinate 64,665,354, forward strand.
AAAGTAACAATTGCTGTTTTCAAGAAAGTAAACACAAGCAAGACAGGTGACGATTGTCGTTTGGGGACAAGGTGCATCTCCGAAGGGCAACCTTTTTAGGCTGTAGAAGCACAACGCACTGAAAATGTATTGGAACATGGAACAGACAGCTATTCACAAAGCGGACTTTCCTGCATTTCCCTTGTTTTCAGAATGCACGTGCAGGCATAAGGATTTGGACGTCCGGATTTCTGATGCGCTTTCCGTTTTTTTTTTTTTTTTTACACGCAAGACACAAAAATACGCTCTTTTAGTCGGCAGAGACAACGTCAGTAAGGAAAATAATTCAATTCTGATGTTTTACGCTCCAAAACCACTAAGACAAAGCGGACGTGTGCATTAAATACGTTGGCATAGAGGACGGAGAAGCAAGGCATTATTACAGACCGAGCACAGCATCGAGCAAAGCTTGCCTCTGAAGCTAAGCATTCGCTCGATACCGAGACCGCACGACGGCTCCGGCGCAACTCGAGCGTCCATATAAGTGCTATCGCAGTAAAACCTCTAGGTGGTCAAAATTACTCCGGAACCCCCTCCCTCGATCACACCGATACACGTGCCTCTCATATGCCTAATACTTAGTATATCCCGCTGAAGTGGAACTTGGAACGTATACACAGTTAACGTCATCAGGTGAGGGAGCGCGAGCGTGAAAATGGACGCGCGCAGATTGTCCCTCTATGTCAGGACATCGCCTGCTCTGGTTTGGCTTACGGCGCCCAATAACAACACCACGCAGCAGCCCTCCTGGAGATTTCTGTAAGAACTCTCAAAACGAGGGCACTTTTTATTGTCAAAATAATAATCTTGGGCAAACTGAAAGCACAGAATCGTTTACTGACGCTATCGCTTTACCGAATATGTACAGTGAGCGCCACTGCGCGCGGACGCCGCGATGGAGTCTCCCGAACCGGCGTCTTGCGTGAAACAGAATGAAGCCTCAATGCAGCGATCGCACGGGTTCGCAGCGACCGACTGCGCGTCTGCATGCATGTCCGCGCACAGTGTTTTGCTTTCGCTGCGAGCGCGTTTTCGCACCGTGCCGCGAGTTTTAGGCCGCATAATATGAGCGTTTGACAGTATACACAAGCAACCATTGTTGCGTGGACGTTATCAGAGCTCTTCAAAAATAATTTCGTGCCGTCGCGACGATTCAATCTTTTTTTTTTATTTTCTTCTAAATTCTTATATGTTTTCAATATCGTTATTTCTCATGTTGCGCCACATTGTATGTTTATCGGTCTTATCAGCGTGCGATTTCCCAATGCTTCTTTTTCGTAATCCAGTACATTAATTCGCAACACAAACATGACCGTGTGCCATGCCTTTACTTAATGTGCTTCTTACCGCTCCCTTTCCATTCCAGTGAACTTGCCAGAGTCTAGCATCAACAAGCTCATAGATCAAATAAAGCCGCATCACACTAGCCGGGCAGCGGGCGCGGGTGAGCGTCTCAGTGCGCGTTTTCTGCCACTCACCGAACATCGCAGTCCTGGCACCGTATACCAGAAATCTTCCTCGCGTCTGTGCTTGCTGCATACCCGAATTGTAGCCGATGGCTGTCTGCCGGTTATTAGTTTCGCGAGCCAAGCTTCACGCGGCTCCTCGTGCTGCGGCTACGTGTGAATAAGGCTGACACCGGGCTCCGTTGCGTGCGTCCGGCACTGCGGCACCGAGCAGTAGCGTGCCATGCTTCACGCCTCCAAAGGCAGCCACTACCTATTACAGTACTTTCAAATGTTGTCAAGCAGACACCCAAGGTGGTAAAGCTCCACCACTTAATCAGAACCGCAGCGCAGCTGGTATTTAAACTTTAGTTTTCAGCTCGCTTCGGCGCTTCCGAAGCAGTCGACGCAGCCACTGTGTCCACGTGATCCCTCATGCCTCGTCACGCCGACGGTGGCGCCAGCTTTTCCAGTGGTGGAGCTCGCCCCCAATAGCCTACACCGCCACATTATGGTGAATTGGGGTATACTTTTTCTCAGTTTGCTACCTTGTAAAGCCAGAACAAACACACACTCTAAGAAAATATGCGCCTTTTGGGCCTTGTATATTGTCTAAGAAATTATCGTAATATCTTTCGCATGCCTTTCCTTTCTTTAACGCTTCGCGCCTGGTGCTTTCAGATCTCGAACGGCATGTGCGTACACGCGTGACACAGCATTCTTGACAGTAAAGGAGCGAGCGCGAAGGTTTAAAGAAAGGAAGCACAAGCAAGCCAGATTATTATTGTTTGGGGAGAAATAATACACGCGTACAAAATTGTTTTTTTTTAAGGTATGCGTTACCTGATACAATTAACGTAAAAGACAGGAAGACCAATCCTGGGCGTCTCCATGTCTCAGGACCAATGGCGTAAGCAAGGGGGGGGGGGGGGGGGGTCTACCGGGTTCAGGCCCTCCAACCTCGAAATTTTTCTGGCCGGCGCCCTGCTCCCTTTTATACTTGGCACGCCGCCTATGAATAAAGGCGCGTATCCTTTCAACACCCGTCTTAGACACGATGTACAGGATGGTACACGTCTTCACGCAGACCAAGGGCTTGCTCAAGGTAATACTGAACAAGGGTCTGGATCCGAGCTAGTTGGATACGGCAGGCCAAGCGCACAATGACATGGACGGCGAAAAGAAGAAAAACAAGGCGCTTTTAGGCAATAGTTTTATTATGCACCAAGCATGGGAAACTTAACGGCTAATCATCAAACCTCAGTCCCCCACCCCAACCCCGAAATGCAGCTTAGCCCCCCCCCCCCGCCCCCTCCCTAAAACAAAAAAAAATAATATCCTGGCTACGCGCTTGCTCAGGACGTACCGGATCCACTGAGTGTACGACACTGTGTGCACGTCACTCTCTCGCGTGCGCAGGCTTGGGGCATCCAGCATGGTCTCTCACGGGCACGGAAGGTCCTGCGCGCTCGTTTTGCTGCTGACGCTGCTCTCCGCAGTGCTCGTCACTGAAGTTCGCGCCAGGAGCGCGCTTCAGCGCCAAGACCAGCCAGGCGGCGGCTTGATCGACACTCGCTTCTGGCAGGGAGTCCTCAACAAAACGCTGGAGGGCAATGTGGAGCAGGCCTTCAACTTGGTCTTCGGCCGAATGTCCGACGACATCTCTGGCGCCATGAGTAAGCATTCGGGACAGGCCTCTCGCGTAAAAGAAAAGTGTCCCTTGTGCATATGATATATGCAATAGATTTCATGTGAATTTCACTGCGCATATTCTGCCAAGACATGCAAGAGCGAATCGGTGAGTGGGCGATTTCGGCCCGAATGGAATTCACAATGTTTACTTTTGTCCAGCTCGGCATGGGGGACAAAAACTGACTACATGCATGCGGCGTGCACACCAGGGAAAAATGTGTGTCCCGTGGCTGGCATACAACGGTCAAAAATGCGCGTTGTTTCGAACAGCCTTGTTAACCGCGCGCGTTATCTATGTAAGACGTAGCAGCCGCGATGGTCTTGTTCGGAAAAACCTGTTATTGCGTTATATTTTGCTATATACCGAACAGGAAAAAAAAAATAAGAAGGAGGAAGGAAGTCGAAACTTTCATGCCATATGCACTTCTTCAACACGAGCTGCAATTCAACTAAAATAGACAGACATACGCGCAGCCACTCGTACGTGTACATGCATTTCAACCAGACCATGAATCTTATTATCAGCCTGTTCTATGTCCACGGCAGCACGAAAGCCTCTTCCTGCGACTTCCAGTTACCCCTTTCGATCCTGCGCCAACCGATTCCAACTAGCACCTGCGAATTTCCCAATTTCGTCGCACCACCTAGTCTTCAGCCATTCTGTATACTGCGCTTCCCTTCTCTTGGTACCCATTCCGTAACCCTAATGGTCCAATGGTTATCTAACCTGCGCATTACATGAGCTGCCCTGCGACATTTTTTTTTCTCTTAATGTCAATTAGAATATCAGCTGTACCCGTTTGATTTCTGATCCAGACCACTCTCTTTCTGTCTTTCAAGGTTATGCCTAGCATTCTTCGTTCCATCGCTCTTTGTGGGGTCCTTAACTTGTTCTCAAGGTTCTTTGTCAGTCTCCAAGTCTCTGCCCCATATTTCAGCACCGGTAAAATTCACTGATTATACACTTTCCTTTTCAATGATAATGGTAAGCTTCCAGTCAGGAGCTGACAATGTCTGCCGTATGCGATCCAACCCATTTTTATTCTTCTATAAATTTCCTTCTCATGATCAGCGTTCGCTGTGACTAATTGACCTAGGTAAACGTACTCATTCACTGACTCTAGAGGCTGACTGGCGATCCTGAACACCTGTTCCCTTGCCCGGTCATTCGTCATTATCTTTGTCTTCTGCATATTAATATTCAACCCCACTCTCACACTCTCTCTGTTAAGGACATCAATAATTTGTTGTAACTCGTCCCCAGTGTTGCTGAATAGAACAATGTTATCGGCAAACCGAAGGTTGCTGAGGTATTCGCCGTCGATCCTTACTCCTAAGCCTTCCCTGTTTAATTGAATATTTCTTCCAAGCACGCAGTGAATAGCATTGGAGAGATTGTGTCTCCTTGTCTGACCCGTTTATTTATAGGTAACTTCCTACTTTTCTTGCAATTGCGCCTAAATAAGCAGAATTTTTTTTTCGGAGATGGAATGGGCACAGCGAGCAGGCTTTACGCCATATATTGTAGAACAAAATTAATGGGAATTCCGCGGCGTGCACGCATCGTGTTTGTAGTTTTGGATACGAGGCTGAAAGTGAATTGTCATGACGTTATTCGGGCAAACTGCTTCATTTAAAAGCAATGGTCACTAAACGCGGGCCGAAAGCACGAGATAAGCTTAAAGGGGTTCTGAAATATGCAGCGAAATAATAATAAAATGACTTCGCTAATAAATGACGTCTTCCAGGAATCACTTGCTGCAAAACTACGCGCAACCATCTTGCTTGTTCGTTTGTGGGGGGCCAAAAGTACTTAGCTGTACGTAGGCTTATGTTGGCACGTAACCGTGGCGCTATTTCCACAGATCGGTTCACCAGTTTCCTCGACGGCGTCAGGCGAAACGTCACGTCGGTGATACAGGATGGCGTGAGGACAAGGCCCACAGCTACCTGAGCGATCGTGCCACCGATGAGGTACGTAGGAAAACGCACCCTGCTGATGTTAAAATGTCCACAAGCTCAAATAAAAAAAAAAGCCATAATCGGCAAATGGGTTCATCATCAGCAGTAGCTCTCTGTTTTGATTACAGTGCAAGACAACGGCCCGCCTCCAAGACATTTATTTACCATTACGCTTACCCTGAGTCAACACTACCTTACACAATCGCCAACACAACACCCCATAAGCCTGAAAGCATCCATATATCACCACGTCATCATTAAGAATCCACACTGCTCAGCTTCGACACCGCAGCTCCGACTCAGACGAGCAGGTCTAGGCCACCAGAGCCGCTGGGACTCCGGCCGACTAACCGCCGTTGCGTACACCCGCAACTGAAGAAACCGCCAGCCAGTGGTTTCAAATAAAAGTTTGGTCCATCCATTCACTACGAATCAGGGCGTTCTTTTTTTTTTCTTTTTGAATACTAGAGTCACTACATTGGACACAGTATGTTGTATTCAAACAAGCGACTTAAGCGTGATCAGTAGTGAATGACTGTGGCGTGATCTAACCATACTGCAAGAACCAGCGTCTTGAAGAGTTTCCCAGCGTGAAGCCAGTGCGTTTTCCAACATTGAATTGCACAGTAGGCACGAAGTTCGCCGGGTTTCAATGAGGCAGCGGTAAACCCGCTAGGGGCACGCTGGGTCGTCCTGGAACAAGCACTAGATTTATGGATGGATGGATGGATGGATAAAACTTTATTGAATCTATTTGAATGTGGTTGGGCTCCTAGACGTCCGGGAGCCCCCTGGCCGACATCTCTAGGCAAGCGCGGTCCACCAGCCAGAGCTGGTCATCCGAGCAAGTGGCCCGAAGAGCGGCCTCCCACGAGGAAAAGGAAGGGTTGGGAATAGGCTCTACCGCCATGGGCGTGGGGCAGCTCCACAGACAGTGGAAAAGATCTGCCCGGGGCGCTCGGCAGGTGGTACATTGTGGATTATGGAGACCAGGGTGAAATAAATGTGCCAGATAGGGAGAAATAAATGCTTTGGTCTGGATCTGGCGCCAGATTGAACTCTGATGAGCGGTAAGGGAATGGTGAGGGGGAGGTAAATCTCGTCTGCCATCCCTGTAATACGTGGTAATCTGGTGGTAGGTGCAGATCCCCTCTCCTGGCTTTTCCATGGGGTTGGGTGAGTGGTCGTCCAGGGTCCGGAGGGAAAGACCTTGGACATGCGCATTAACGCGCTCGTTCCCGGGGACACGCTCATGCCCAGGTACCCACGTGATAGTCACCTGGTGGGGAAGCGAAGGAATGTTTTGCAAAATGTGTGTGACTGTCTTAGGTGCTACGCCTTGAAGGAAGTAACGGTATGCACTTTGGGAATCGGTGCAGATTTCTGTAATGGCAGAATCCCCAGCCGCATGCGCCATTGCTAGGGCTAATGCGACCCCCTCAGCCACATCGGTGCGCGCTGTTTTAATCGAGGCAGAGATGTTAATGCGTCCGTCCTCCGTCATGGCAGCGGCCGTGGCCGTTCCTCTGAGCGGACCGACCGCGGCGTCGACATAAAGGACGTCTTCGCGATCTTGGTAACGTCGGGTGTAGTAATCAGCCCGCGCCTTTTGTCTACCCGGATAGCGGTGCGAATTCATGTTTCGTGGCAACGGTTTGAGTTGCATGTTAGCTGTGAGTCTTACAGGAATGGGGAACCACGGCTCTTCCATCGGGATCGTGCCGCTTGGCTCACACCCCAGAGTTCGGAGTAGGTTTCGCCCAGTGGGTGTTCGGGTGAGGCGTAGAAGCTGATTACTCCTCTGTGCCTCTATGATTTCCTGGACGGTATTATAGAGACCAGTCTGTAGGAGGCGGGTAGTGCTAGCGCGCATCGGCAGCCTCAGTGCGGTCTTAACCGCCCGTCTGATTAGACGATTAGCCTGATCCATTTGTTTCTGAGTGAGGTGATGATACGGGAGGTGGTAGGCAAGGCGGCTGACCACTAAAGCTTCAATCATTTGCATGGTGTCCTTTTCAGACAGGCCGTGATTGCGTGACGCAATCCGGCGAACCAGTCCTGAGATTTGTTTTATTTGTTTATCGAGGAGGTTCAGTGTAAAACCCGCATCTAGGTTAGATTGGATGTGAAGACCAAGGATCCTGATTCTATGTACCTTAGGCACTTGTTGACCGTGTATGAACAGATGTATGCCTGGGTCGCCTTTGTGGGGTTTAATAGTGAGCAATTCGGACTTTTCTGGCGAGCAGAAGAGCCCCATTATGCGAACATGCCGTTCGATAACGTTGATAGCTGTTTGTAGGACATCTTGGGCCTCCCCAATAGAGCCTTGTGACACCCATAGAGTCATATCATCAGCATACAAAGCGTGGTGCAATTTAGTGATACCTGCGAGCTCTCTGGCGAGTGGGGCCATGGCTACGTTAAATAATAGTGGTGATAGGACTGCTCCCTGGGGTGTGCCCCTGTTTGGAAGGGCAAAGGCGGCCGATGTGAGTGGACCTAATCTAATCTCAGCAGTACGATTTTCCAAAAAAGCTTTGACATAGTGCCAGATCCTACGGCCGCAACCTGTGGTGGCAAGGGTCCTGAGGATATGGTCGTGTCCTACATTGTCAAAGGCCTTTTGTATGTCTAATGCTAGGATGGCTCTGGTGCGGGCTGTCCGTCGTTTGGGATTTAATAAGGTCTCTTTAATATGCAAGAGGACATCCTGCGCCGATAGGTTGGGGCGGAAGCCAAACTGAGTGTTGGGGAAGAAATGCTTAGCTTCTAAGTGCGGTTGTAGTCGCCGGACAATCACATGCTCAAAAAGTTTGCCTACACAACTCGTGAGAGAGATAGGTCGTAAATTCTGAAGCAGTAACGATTTATTCTGTTTCGGAATAAGATTAATCTGGGCGTGTTTCCAATCGCCAGGCAGTGTGCCCTTTCGCCAGTGTTCGTTAAAGAGATCCGTGAGCTCCTGCAAAGATATGTCATCTAAATTTCGGAGGACTTTGTACGTTTATGGTTTTACTGCCGGGACGCTGCGTGGGGTGCTGCATAGCAATAAGTTTCAGACCAAGTTTGGTCTAAATACACTCTTAAAAGAGTTTGCACGTTTTGAGGATTAACTTGGCCTACAACGATAATCCGTCATATCTGCCTTGTTTGCGTTTCCTTTCTTGAAAAATGTTCGCTCGCTACTTTCTTGCCGAGAATGCTATGTCACGCCGATAACGCGCGTGCCGTTCGTGACCTGAAAGTACTGGGCTCGCAGCCTTAAACAAGGGAAATGCGGGCGAGATAACGATTATTGTTGTGGGACAACATAAACCCCAAAGGGCAAAAAACGTTTTTAAGAGTGTAGTGTGTTTATAAACACCTGCATAAAAGCACCACTCGCCATGTCACTGGAAAGCATATAACATACCTTACGTTTATACTTATCTGGGTAAAAATAGGGCGCATTTTTATCACACAAGGTTCTGTTCACACCTACCACGACTCAGGAAACTACCACAGGTCAAGCATAGCCGCTGATATCTCGGGGGCCACTGGTTTTAGCTCGGGCCCAACTCGGACGCGGCCTATTCAATTACATGTAAAACGCAAAAACGCTTTTCTGAGATAACCCCTGTACCGATTTCAATTAAATGTGTTGCATTTTAGAGAGACAGTTAAATTCTAGTGACTGTTGGGAGCGGAATTTCGATTTAGTGCTTGAATTTTGTCAAAAACATTTTCGAAAAAAATAGAAGCAGGAAGTTTACAAATTAATAGCTCTGCATCAAGAACAGATATATCGGTTCTGTCAACGGCATCCATTAAATCATTCAAAGCGGACAAATTCAATATGTCAATTTATATCTTACATAAATTCATCACGTTGTGTACGAGGATTCTGCAAAAGCTGTATTTAAATATTAATCAATTTTCTTAGATTCATGTGCAACATATAACAATTTTGTCCGCTTTAGATATTGTTACGGAAAGATGAATGAAGAGAGGGAGGAAGAAGAAGATCGCGAGACGGCTGGCTGCTGCGTGTTGTTACTAGTCAGCCATTTTTAACCCCATTAACTATGTTGTATATACATTGTAAACACAGTCTTATACTCCCAACATACCCGTAACAATATACTATTAGATGCAATTCACCGAATTGTGGTATCATTTTTCATTGCTGAGTTACAGAGCTGTATACTTGATAGTTTCGTTTCCTGAAAATTTTCGATTTTCGCCAATTTAAAAAAAAAATTTGACGACCTAAATCGAAAATTCGAAACCAACAGTCACTAGATTTTATATTTTTCTTTTAAATGCAACAAATCTCGCCAATTTCGGTGCACTGGTTGCCGAAAAAGAATTCTTTTACATGTATTTAGACAGGAGCACGCAAGCTAAAGCTTCCTCTTAGAAACTACACGTACGCTTGCCGGCGCGCGACCGCTCGGGCCAACGCCCCAACGCGCGCCCAGATGGTGCGGGGCAGATCACACGCGTCGAAGCGCGGCGCGAGCACAGATATCTCCTCCAGACAACGGTGCTCTGCTGGCTGCCTCACAGAAATACGAAACGATGTCTACTAAGGCGAAAATCGCGAGCCAAGTGGGCGCAATGTGGGCGCGCGTCTTGTACGTTGAAGTCGCCATTCCTCGCGAGGTGCGGTAAAAGCAAGGTGCGCGCGGGATCGAGCTTTCGCGCTCCAGCAAGCGCATGCGCAGTTTTCAAGACCCGCTTGGGTGTAAAAGCGCACGTGTTGAAATCTGTGTGGAGTGGTTACTTAAATGGACTATAACAGTAAATGCGATGCGTAGAGTCGCAACGGCTCCGTACCAGTCACAATTGTATAATGTGACACAACGTTTATGCGCTGCAACGTTCGCCATCTAAGCGGAAATGCAAACTGCAGTTCATGAGAACGCACACTGCGAGATGTCGACGCAGTGATATGTCACGAGGACGAAGGTGATGTTCGTCGGGGGAAGAATGGCGAGGACAGTGTGTGCCGAGATGAGTACGGGTTCAAAAGACAAAGGGATAAAGTTGACTATGTTATTTTTTGTGTAGTTTATATTATTTTTTTGTCTATATGATTTTTTGTATTCGGCAAAGAAGCAGCAGCATGCATCAGGAGCTATAGTCAGGAAACTCCAGGAGGATTCGCTAAGAAAAAATGCGCCCTGCGATCCGAGTGGAGGTCGCTGCGCATGCTCACTAGAAAGGCCGATAACTTCGCTGGAGTCACACAGTCTCCGGCTATGCTCCGATAAAACGCTCGGCGTCATAGCCATGCTGCCTCTCCACGTAAAAGTTGGCGAAGAGAGAGAGAGAGAGAGAGAAACAGCCCCTTATAACTTTGCAAAAAGCGAATCCCCCATATGTGCGCTAGAAGTTTAAGCTCGCCTGTTTAAGCTAGCCGCCAATAAAAAATGTGCCGGTAAACTGTGTCCCTTGTCTTGCATAGGAAAGGGTCATTTGCTTCTAATTTTTCCACATCTTTGGCCAATGTGCATTGCTTTTTTCATTTTTCTATAGGGGAAAACCACACCTTCTCCCGAAAGGCTCAGGTGAAGAACTGTCACCGTCAGATTGCTACCATCAACTCTACCTGAAGTGCAAAAAGGACATTCTCCCTTAGTTCAGCATATTCGTTAATTTGTATGGATTGTGGAGAATATTTTATTGTGCATAAACAACTTGATTTAGATGTGTTTGTCTGGCTACACAACCTTGCAGCACTCTTCCAGTTCTACGGAATGATAAAGTGGCTTCTGACAGCACATTTCCAAGCATGTTTGAAGGGAGCAAATATAAACAGCTGCATGGTACAGTGCGAAAGGCTGAGTCAAGGAAGGTAAATCAGTTCTTGGCAATGTGGTATGGATTTGTATGCACAGTATCATTTGTTAAAAGCAATTAGCAGTGTGCTTGCAGTTGCCTGGATGAAAGGAGTCTTTCTAACCTCACTAGTAGATCCAGAGCAGCCCATCCCCACTCCACTCATTCCTGGATCCACCAGGGAACAGAACGAAAGTGAAATACTACGGCTTTGTTCTTGCCTACATACACAAAGCTAATGGAGAATCTTCACATCTAGGTGGTTTATTGAAAGATAGCCAATAAACTAAACTTGACTAATGCTGCATTCATAGTCGGCACATGGCCGGCACCCAATCCACTTCACATGTGAAACTGTGTGTAGAGGTGAATCTCGGCAACAAAAATAGGAATGTAAATGGCAACAATCAATTTAGCCATGCTCAGTCTTGACATGAATGACATTAGGCACAATGCCATCAACAGTTAAAGTAGAATCTTTATTTGCCAGCAACACGATACACCGACTGAGCTACAGCTGTGTACAACGTAGCTGCGATCACAAACGGTTAGCTGCAAGTGGACTGTATTGATCTACCAGCTGCCAGCGCGAAGAGGTGCATATACACTATATCCAGGAAAAAATGTATGTACATGGGACACACATGGGACCACGAAATAATGTGAATGCGATCTGGGCTAGATTGACATACGTGTAAGCAACCTGGCTATATCACACCGCTGTCTGTTCAACGCTTGTCACGAGAGAACAACAAGCACCAAGTAAGTAGTAGGTATGCACACGATCTGATGTGCAACGCAACTTTCCTGTTGCTTGGGCATGGTGCATTAATGTGCAAACGTTGCAACAAACAGGTAGGAGCTCATTTTAAATGGCAATACAAAAGAAATGCATTACTCACACGGATCTGGTAAATAGTCATCTTGTGGCATCTCCGATATTACTATAAAAGGTCACCAGGCATGCATACAAAAATGGGTGACTAGAAAATTAGCCTCAGTAACTTGTGAACTAGCCTTACCTTGAATAAACAAAAGTGTAAGCTAAAGAAAGAAAATCTTTGTGTAGGCCACTTCCTTTTGCAGGCAGGCAGAGAAACAAGAACAGAGACTGAATATGCTAAACTTATGCTAAAGACTGTGCATAGGTATGAAAAAAAAAAGCACAGACACTCAAAGAAATGTATGAGACCCATTTAACAAACGCCTTACTTCTACATAAAGCTCAGCGGTTAACCATATAAATAGAGAATTTAATCGCTGCAAACATTAAAATCAAGCTTTAGAAAATTACAGCATTGAAATATCAAACATAAATAATGAAAAGTTGCAACATTATGCTTATTGCTGACCTGGTGCTACAGAAAGCACCTTGTATAAAAATCTACCAACTTCAAACCGATTTTTGATGGATTGTTACACCCTTTCACTGATTGACGGTAGTGTTCAATAAGAAACCAAGCAATATACAATAAAACATTTCTCTCTCTATACAAAAAAAGCTGACTAACAGCCAGTAGCTTTTCTAACATACTTTACAAAGCCATTATGTTTGATCGATATACATAGCAGGTTTCACACAATAACCCAATGGGCCAGATAGGCCAACGCCAAAGGTGACACCATGGGCCACGCTGCTGCATCCTCGGGTGTCGATCCAAGAAACATTCTATGTTGACAAATTCACTTGCCAAGCATGTGATATGAGACTTACTTTAAACAAACATTAAACAGAATTGGTAAAATAGTTTAGATGGATGTATTGCTCATTCAACACTCTAGTAGCATTTCTTGGGCAGAAAAAAAATTTATCATAAACAAGGAAAACGAAGGAGAAATGGCCAAACTTTCCTTCCTAAAGACCTTGCATCCAAGTCATTATTGTGATGAAATCATTGCAGTATCATGGAAATAGCAATCTTTTTTTTTTTGCACATTCAAGCCCTTTTGATGCAGATGTCCAGTTTCAGCATGTTCCCAAAAGCAACTTAATTCTTTCTTTTTAGCAACAATGAGGCACAAGGAGATGCTCTCAAAGCTTATGATGTGACATAGAGCTGATGTCAGACTTTTAATGTGGTGCTGTCATTCCTATTTCCTTTTTGACTCTTTTTTCATGTGCACTGAGCCTTCACTTCAGGCAAGAATGGATCATATACAGTTCACAAAATGTACTTTACAGATATGGCTCAATTCTCCTTAGTGTCCCTTTATTACTATTACAGCAGTGGCATTTTGTTAAACTTTGACATCTATCTTTGCACTGTAGTTCAGCTAGCAGTGCAGTATAATTAAAGCCAAATGGCAAACATGATATGCAGAAACAGAATGGCTATATTTTGCCAACTCCTGATGCAGTTGAATACTACAAGCCTTTCTGCATGAGAGCTAGAATGGTTCATATTATTACATACTTGCTTTATTCACATGAAGTTTCAGCTGTCACACTGAACACATCTGAGATAGTCAAGAACTATAACTCCAGCAGAAATTTTAAGCAAACTTGCTGTTTACAAGCCACATTAGCATAGTGAAAAAGTGAGAAGACTAAGTTTAACACGGACATTATAAATATTAAGCCATGCATCAGGAAAGCTATGCACATGGTTGCAATGAAACAACATAACGGAGCAGCAATGAGCAAGCCAAATCGCTTGGATCCTAAAAACTTGTGAAATGGTGACAAGACCAACAACACTGGACATCTTAGCAAACATTAGCACTTTACCACATGACTGCCTTAAATAAAACAGCCGTGAAAAAAGGTTCACATTTTCTTTCTGCTGTGCAACAACATGGGTAGGCCTACCAGAACAAGCGCAACAAAACATGACGTAAAAACGCCTAAAGACTTATTCAACACAGCTTGCTGGTTCTGGAGTTGTTGCATATTCATGTCAGCAGTAGGATCATAATTATTCTTGAGTTAACATTCGCCCTGCTTCTACACCATCAATAGGCTAAACTTTTAAAAGACAGGCTTTAATTGTCCAAGAAAAGGCAAGGTCTGCGTTCCACTCACAGGCCCAAACTGTGCCACTGTACTCTTACATACCAAATCTCTGCTCTGTACATCATGCCACCTGTACACGTTTATGTGGGTAGAAGGTCAAAGATGAGAGATGGTTAACAGCTAAAAAGACAAAGAAGACGAAAGAAAGAAAAAGGTGGTACTTTCCCGCAAATGTAAAAGAAAAACAGGCATTGTTGTGCGCAGTTTTGCACCATCAGATGTCACAGCCACTCGCTCGGCACAGGAATGTAACGAAGAAAGCCGACAAGGCAGGAGACAACAAAAATGATGTCAGACATAGCTGGATGAACTGCGCCTGTCGCCACTGGCACGGCTCACTATTTCCAGGATGTAGAGGAAGAGTGTGATGACATCCATGTAGAGTGTCAGGGCTGCAAATATGTACTCCTCGGGCGTGATGGAGTACTTGTGCCGCCCCCCAACCATAAGCTGCGTGTCAAAGATGAGGTACTGCAGGAAGAAAGTGCAACAAAAAGCAATATAAATTAAAACACTGACTGAGTGAGCACACAAATCGGTCTTCCTTTTCAACAGTTTCATTCTGGAGGGATGGTTTGCTGTTTTGAGGTTACAGTCTTCAATCAGTGGCATATAAACAACATCTGGCCATAAGCAAATTTAATGGCAATGTGGCTATGTCAAAACAAGGTGTCGAAGATGCATTCTTTTAATGTGTGCATATGTACACTTACAATAAATAATTACACATATGCAAGGACAGCTGGCATCGCTGTTCAAGATAATTTCTTTTGAAATATGTAACATTTCAAATAATGACAATGCTTGCCTGGACATATTATATTTATGGATGTGTTTAAGGATGCATAGAAGCGAAATGTGGTAACTACTAGGCGAGCCAGACAGAAACATTGTATGGGTAGAATATAAACCTGCAAGAACGTGCCATCAAAATCCGCAAATTGTAGGCTGAGTAAGAGAGCCACAAGGTAATGTAAAATTATAATCATTGCGATGTGCCTCAGTGATTGTCAGTCAAGAATGCTGATAAGATCTCAAAGTCCCAAACTGATTATGGTGGTGTCACAATAGTGACAAACAGCTGCAAAATGCCTTTTTGAGTAGCAAAATGGCTCTAAAATTGTCCATGTAGGAGAATGTGCAGATATTTCACTGTGAAACTTAGCACACACATTGCAAAAGTTAAGTTTCAAGGGTGCTGTGCCAGAATAAGCACAACCCAGGATAAGCACTAGACCCTGGCCAGTGTTAGTGCTGCCTCATGTGGTCAGCAGAGCTGTAGCAACAATTTTGCCACAGTGCAGACAGTGACTCCACTGTTTGGAAAGTACTTGAGTGGGCGTTGATGGCGATAGTCATGCAACCTAGTGACTGAGCCAGCATTCATAGATGTACCTGAGCGACACTGTTCTCTATACTACTATGGCATACCATGAGGACTGCACCCCAAGTGGCAGAAGAGTGATGCAAAGAGCTTTCCTGGGTATTTGGTTGTGATTTTGCAAGGCAGCAAAAGACTGCAGATCTTCTATTTTACTTTACACTATCGCACTTTCCTTTGCTCACCACTGCAGAAAAAATAAAGCTTATGCAGAAGCCATACACCATGGCAATCAATGTTATGCGAAGCATTATGCAAGTAGCTAGCTATCTTTCATAGTTTGGATTTCTGGAGAGTGTCACAGGATGGATCAACTTGTTTGCGTAAGGTCAGAATAGTGTGTGATGCAAGTGTGTGCAATGAGAGCAGCAACTTGGTGGGTGGCATTTCCTTTCTGTGTCTGTAGCCTAATGGAAACCGGCACACACAAACATGGTCTTGCTTTTCTAAGGAAGTTGTTGCTAGGCGACAACGGACGCACCAATCGTCTGAAAGAGCTAGTTAGCAGTGGCTTGAGAAAAGTATTTGTGCAAGTGTGGTCTAACTATTTTCAAATCGGGCTGTTGTGCTGAGATATCCCTGTTTTATCTGAGTATCATACAGATATCTTTTACAGAGAAGCTGCATACAGCTACCCTCTGGAGGTGGTTGATGTCCGTCTGTATATGCATTATGTTGACTAAAGAAAAAATTTTGTCTCCAGTTTCTTGCAAATGCTCGGTAGCTCTCAATGTAATGAAGGTATGTTGGAAAAAATTATACTGAAATTGGCCGCTAAGACGACTCTATCGTTAAGCAGAGTTTCATTTACTTGTCATAATTATTTCGCAGTGAAGCTGTAAACATTACAGAATTCCTGTCTGCTGTCAATAAATCACCGTGTACAGAGGGAGTATGGTTACTGAGAACAGCTGTAACTCGTTGTTCACAGTGAAGTTGTAAATATTGTGGAATTCCCATCTGCCATGCGGCAGTACTTGCACACGTCGCTGCTCCATAAAAGAACAATAATAAATCACTCCACACTAAAAAGATGTATTCGTTTTCTGTGTCCTTCAACAATAACAACAACAACAATAATAATGTTTACATAGATGCGTCGATTGAGGTAAAGCACACCACGGCTTCACTGCTCGTCCTTCTTCACAGAGTGGAAGGGCTGACGAATTTTTTTTATTGAAAATGCCTGAAATGAAGTAAGAAAGGAACCTACCTACTGCAAAGTTCCTGCTATGAAGCAAAGAATGGTTCATATAAAATGAAATCACAAATTCCACAACAGGGATGTTCTAAAACAGCTGGCAGAGCTTGAGCGCAAAGAAGGTAGTGTGCAAATAGCAGAGGAGCTGTGGAAAGCAGTTGTGAAACATCATTACTCTTGAGCAATGCTGGGAATCTGGGTACCAGACTTTTCACCGGTGGCATAGCCAGAAATTTATTTATTTATATGGGGGTGGGTTCTCTGCCGGCAACTCCTTCTCCTCCTTCCTTCTGCACCATGCTCTCTCTTTCCACACAAACACACACACAAACAAGATGTAACATAGACTGAAGACGAGGTCTTACAAAATAGACGATTCTCTTTTATGGCGGGCCAGAAGAAGAATGTGCAGTCCACACGCTTCATCCGTCTTTCATGGCGCTGACCTTTGCGCGTGCCGTCCCGTGGTGCAGGAGCCCCATAACATTGTGGCAATTGCGCCCCATGCGAAAAGCGACCATCTTGGTCGCGTGAAAAAGTTCTTTCAGCGACATGAAATGGAGCTTTTCAGGTGCATCTCGGCGTTGATGTAAGCGCATAGTAAGGTTTCATGCGCACTACATGAACAACTTTAGCGTGAGGATGACTACGGAGCGAACCGGGGTCAGAACTGCAGGGGACGAGTTCATAGGTCACGTCACTGAGGCGACGTGTAACCTTGTAGGGACCAAAATACTGGAAGAGCAACTTTTCCAAGAGTCCATGGCGACGGATGGGCGTCCAGACCCACACGAAGCCACCGGTATTGTAATGGACGTCGCGTCGACCCTGGTTGTATCGAAGGGTGTCGGTATGCTGTTGGCTCCGGATACAATGCAGAGCGAGCTGGCGTGTTTCTTCGGCTCTTTGTACGAACTTTTCCGCGTGTTCGCTGGTCGGGCTATTATCAACCAGAGGTAGCATGGCGTCAAGTGTTGACGTGACGTGGTGCCTGTATACAAGTTCGAACGGTGTAAACTGTGTAGTCTCCTGTACAGCAGTGTTATACGCGAAGGTCACATAGGGTAAAATCTCATCCCATGTTTTGTGCTCTACATCGATATACATGGAGAGCATATCAGCCAGCGTTCTGTTCAGACGTTCAGTTAATCCATTGGTTTGAGGGTGATACACAGTGCTCTTGTGGTGAGAGCAATGCGTCAGCTGGATAACGTCCCGCATAAGTTCGGCTGTAAATGCTGCACCGCAGTCGGTGATGAGAACAGACGGTGCACCATGTCGTAGGACGATGTCGCGTACAAAGACCTTGGCTACTTCTTACGAGTTTGCTTGCATAATAGCTTCGGTTTCGGCATACCGGGTTAAGTAGTCAGTAGCGACGACTATCCATTTGTTGTGCAAAGAGGTCACTGGGAATGGCCCAAGTAGATATATTCCTACTAGTTGGAACAGTGCTTGAGGAGGGTCCACAGGGTGGAAAAAGCGAGCCAGTTTAACTGGTGGTTTCTTGCGGCACTGAGAATCATGGCAGGTCTTCATGGTTTTTCATGTACCACTGCACAGAAGAAAAAAGCTGGGGCCAGTAATACTTCTGGCGTATCCTTGCTAATGTCATAGCGAATCCCAGGTGTCCCGCGCATGGCTCATCATGGCAGGCTTGCAAAATGCCTTGGCGCAGTGCCAACGGCAAGAGAAGGAGGTAAGTATTTGGACCGCTTCTGCAGTTTTTCCTGTAAAGGAGGTTGTTGTGCAAAGAGTACATTGATAAGCCGTGCACAAGCGAGCGGGGTAAGACACCTTCAACTCCTTGAATGTGCTCGATCAGCAGCAGCAGCTCAGGGTCAGCGCACCGGTGCTCAGCCATCTTTAGGGCGTCGATTACGCCGACAAATGGCAAGTCATGATCAGGGTCCAAGGACGTCGTAGGGAGTGGTGCGCATGACAAACAGTCAGCGTCACTGTGCTTCCTTCCAGATCGGTAGAGAACTGTAATGTTGTACTCTTGTAAGCGCAGGCTCCGACGGGCTAGTCTGCCTGAAGGATCCTTGAGGTTGGCAAGCCAGCACAGGGCGTGGTGATCGCTGACAGCCTTAAAGGGTCTACCATACAAGTAGGGTCAGAATTCACCAATTTCCCACACAACCGCTAAGCATTCTTTTTCAGTAATTGAGTAGTTTTTCTCAGCCTTGGTGAGACTGCGGCTCGCACAAGTAATGGGGTGTTCCGAACCAGCTTGCCACTGCACAAGAACTGCGCTGAGACCCGTATTGCTGGCGTCAGTATGAATTTTAGTGCCAGCGTCTTCGTCGAAATGAGCAAGTATTAGGGCCGCTTGCAAATGCTTGCGCAATTTATTGAACGACTGCTGCTGCTCGTCTGCCCAAATGAAAGGCACATAGTCGCGTGTGAGCCGTGTCAGAGGCTCAGCAATTCTCGAGAATCCCTCAACGAAGCGCCCATAATATGCGCATAAACCAAGGAAGCGTTGGACAGCCTTCTTGTCTGTGGGTGGCGAAAACTCGGTACGGTAGCTAACTTGTCGGGGTCTGGTTGGACGCCTTTAGAACCAACGACATGGCCAAAAATTTGAGCTCTTGGAACCCAAGTAGCATTTTTCAGGCTTGATGGTGAGGCCGGCAGTACGGATCGCCGCGAGGGCACTATCGAGTCGTGCGAGATGTTCGTCAAACGTGCTCGAGAACACGCCGACGTCGTCTAAGTATACAAGGCAGGTTTGCCATTTGAGTTTTCAGCAAGCACGGTATCCATCATTCGCTGAAAGGTGGCAGGTGCAGAACAGAGACCGAAGGGGAGAACTTTGAACTCATAAAGTCCGTCTGGTGTCACAAACGCTGTTTTTTCATGATCCTGTTCATCAACTTCGATTTGCCAATACCCTGATTTAAGATCCAACAAAGCAAAAAACTTGGCATGTTGCAGACGATACAATGCGTCGTCGATGCGTGGCAATGGATAAACCTTGCGCTTGGTGACACGGTTCAACTTTCTATAATCCACACAGAAGCATAGTGTGTTGTCTTTCTTTCAGGCTAACACAAGAGGGAAGTCCCACGGGCTTGTGGACGGCTGGATCACGTCATCTTGGAGCATCTCTTTCAACTGATGCTTGATCGCTTCCCTTTCCACTGGAGACACACTGTAAGAATGCTGACAAACAGGATGTGCGGACCTCGTCCATAATAATGCGGTGCTTTGTGATGGACGTGCACCATACTTTGGACGATGTTCAAAAACAATCCGCAAATTCATTCACAAGACTCGGTAGACGGTCTTTCTGATGGTCTGGCAGAGCAGCGTTAACATGAATCCATTCTTTTAGGCTGGGTAACTCAGATTGCCGAGACGATGCGATTTCCAATGTGGCGATGTCAGTAACATCAATGATTTTGCAAAGAAATGTGATTGTAGTTTCTCGCGGTACATGCCGATATTCGTTGCTGAAGTTTGTTAGCAAGATGACTGAACATTTGTTTTGCACCTGAAGAAGCCCTCTGGCTAAGCAAATGTGGCGTTCAAGAAGGAGGGGGATGTTTGCCTCAGCAATTCCTTCGGCATCATCCTCCATGTCGCATCAGACAAGGGTAAGCATGCTGCTCTTGGATGGCAACGTGACATGATCGTCAGATATGCGAAATGCGATGTCACGGTCATTGTCATTGCTCTTCGCTATGGCTTGGGTAGTAGCGAAGCTGACTCTAGACTCTTGCAGGTCGATGATGGCACCGTTCGCCTGAAGGAAATCCATGCCGAGTATAAGGTCCTTTGAACATTCAGGAAGAATGATGAAGTCGCCGATGTAGGTGAAGTCGCCGATGTAGGTAAAGCCCCGAATGTAGACTTCTGCCGCAAGAGATGGCGGCAGGATTCAGCGCGCGCAGCTAGAGCAGCAGTTATGATGTGCCCTCCTCCAGTACGAATCTGAATCCCGGTCCATTGCTTCGAAACTTTGTTCAGTATACGCACAAGATTCTGGCTCATAACAGACGTGTCCGCACCCATGTCGATTAACGCCGTGACTTCGTGGTCATCTATGGTAACTGGTACGTCGCAAGGTACTGACACCTAACTACACTGCTTTCTCTGCATCTCAATTATGTCATATCGCGGTCGTCTTAGTGGAGGATCTTCAGCATTCGCAACGTCAGCGACTTCACCTCCGCAGGTCACTGGACTGTTTTCCTGGGAGGCAGGGCTGGGTGAGCGACGCCTTGTTGCGCTCGGCGTGAAGACGGGGCTGGAAGACCTGTTTCGGGCGGGTAATGGTGACCGGGGGACACGAAATCGTGGGGCTAATGTGGTCCTGGCGTCCGCGAGATAGGCTTCAATCTCCAGGGGATGTTCACCATTGCGTGGGCAAGGCGCATTCAGTGAGAATCCACGGAGCCCAGCTCGGCGGTAAGGAGGTGATCCTGATTACCCTGTAGAGGTGATCAGCTTCACCGCAAAGAAAACAAAAGGGCCGGCGGTCTGCAGTGCGCCATATATTGCTCATATAAGTGGTTGTGTTTCAGCCATGAATGGCGTGCGGCGAGTCCCGACGTTGCCAGTTACTTGTTCAACGGCGCGCACACCATAAAAGTCCAGGACATCACGCACATCATAAAAAGTCGGGGACAACGAACTTCGCGCAGCTTCTGCATACGACATGCGAGGCTGTGGCTGCCTTACCCCGTGCTGTGGTGTCTTGCTTCGCTCCGGGACTCGTACTGCCTGCCTGATTTCCTCCCGGATGACCTCAGCCAGATCGAGTCGTGGTACCGATACCGGAGCCACCTGAAGCTTTTGAAGCTCTTCTCGGACAACAAGCCTAATGAGCTCCCGCAAGGCGTTGGTATTGTCCAAGGGTATAGAGAGAGGGTC
The DNA here is from genome assembly GCF_050947875.1 of Dermacentor variabilis. Classification (NCBI taxonomy): domain Eukaryota; kingdom Metazoa; phylum Arthropoda; class Arachnida; order Ixodida; family Ixodidae; genus Dermacentor; species Dermacentor variabilis. The sequence continues at coordinate 64,686,794 of NC_134572.1, forward strand.
ATGCGATAGGGTCGACACGTCGTGGTTGTACTGCACTGTTCGCTGCTGCAGTGCCTTTTCCATTGATATGGCTTCCGCGAGAAACTCTGCAACGGTCTTTGGTGGGTTGCGTATTAGGTCACTGAATAACTCTTGCTTGACACCGCGCATCAAGTACCTGAGCTTCTTTTCTTCCGGCATGGATGGATCCACGCATCGGAAAAGTTGGCACATATCTTCGATAAACATTGCCACGCTTTTGTTCGGGCGGTGTACGGGCTAGCCTGCCTGAAGGATCCTTGAGGTTGGCAAACCAGCACAGGGCGTGGTGATTCTGCCTGAATTGCAGATTTAGCTCGCTCCTTGCGATCGAGGCTGGCATACGTGTTGATTAGCTGCCGTCGGGATTCGTCCCATGTCGATAGGGCCGCCTCACGGTTCTCAAACCATGTCCACGCATAATCCTCGAGGGCAAAGTAAGCGCTGCGTAGCTTGCGCTCTGGAGTCCAGCCGTTGAATCCTGCAACACGCTCAAAGTGATCGAGCCAATCTTCAACATCCTCGAAGGTGTCCCCATGGAAGGATGTGGGGATTCGCAGCTGGTTAAAGACGACCTCGGTCGATGCCGTTGAGGAAGAAGACGGAACTGATCTCACTTCCAAACGTATCCCCCTGCGACTATAAAAATTTAATATGCTACCGTTGCAACAAAATAGCAACAAACTGACTTTGGACACGGCTTTTTTGCCTTGCCGGCCACGCATTCTGTCGATTGTTTTGCCAGCTCGGCTAGGGATGAACGGAGCTAACAACTTTCTTCTCCGTAGTACCTAGGCAAAGAGAAATCTGAAGAACCGAAAGTCTCCACATTTCTCTCGCGCGACCACTGCTCCTCATGCATGCGCAGAAAGAACGCAGAAATCCAATTATGATGTGCTCGTACTGCGCTGCCTCGGGTTGTTCGGGCGAGCCGTCGACACTCCCCCTGTCGCGCATAGTGGAGTCTATTAGGCCCCAGGAGAGGCCGACGTCACTCTGTGTGAAGCAAAAGTGAAGCCGGAAGTTGACGTTGCTCATGGCGTTGCTCCGCCTATCGGGCCAGCTCATCTCTCTTGTTTACATTTCTCGCAAAACCACGCCGCGCTGCGCGCAACCGTGCTGCTCGGACCCGCGCACTCCGCAGCAATACTAAACAATCGTTAGCACGTTAGCATGATTCCGCCAAAGAGGGCAAAATTTCCCGCGGATATTCCTTCGTCCGTTGCCATTGCCGTGGCGCGGTACATTGTGTACAGCATTGCATGCGCGTTCATTTCCCAAACTTTAGTTCCTCCTGTCTCACCTGGCCACAGCAACATCCGGTAGAGCATGGTCCAGATAATGCAGCGCAACAAAACACGGAGACCAACGGCGCCCGCACGGCGCCTTTGCCGCGTTACGAAACCTACGGAGCAACACGTGTGAGTGCACAGAACAATAACAAAGCCGCCATTGTGGCCCGAAAGGCGGGGCCACTACAGCAAAGAAATAAAAAAACAGCAAAACAAAGGAGAACCTACTATGTCATTTCCTCTCCTCAGTTTCCTTCCTCCATGATTAGGTCACATCCTCCCTCTTTATCATCTTTCACTTCCCACACCCTCTCCCCTGATGACGCTTTGCCATGCTCCCTCACGGGTCGCAGAATCAAGCGTCCTTCCTTTCTTTAGATCACTTTCTATCGACACTCCCTAGCATAAAATAATCCTGGACCGCCTACAGCGCTTGCTAAGACAGCCAATCAGAGGCCCTTGTACCCTCTTCGTGCAAAATGGCGAAAGTGCAAGTTGTCTGGCTGCTTTTCTGGTTTATCGTGTTTGCGCCTTGTGGGCCTTCTCCTGCAGTGTTGCCGTGATGAAGCGGCAGAATTCGCCTTTTGTCGTGAAGCTAGAAATCATAAATCGCATCAAACACGATATGAGAAGTTGGATGTCCCCGCAGCATGCAAGATTCCGAGGAGCACTCTCGGCATGATTAGGGCTAAAGTGGCCAGACTCGCAACCCGGTGCCCATGGCGTCCGACGCGTATGCACGGCCGTGTACGAGGGGTTCTTCATACGTGCCGGTTTTCGCGTGCTCGGTGACGACTGTAAATTCTGATGAATGTGATGAAGCCATTGCCGGTGTTGCCGAAGTTTTGAGTGAGCTGTCAAAATTTCCGGGACGTTCAAATCAACGGTGGATGAGTTTGTGAGTGCAGATGATGGTGTCGCGACCATGGTAGAGTCCGGAAACGAAGACTACATCGCCGACATCATACCGAGCACAAATGAAAGTAGGCACATTGAGGAAAGCAACTACGGTCCTTTGCCCACATCTTTCGAAGTGATTGGTGCACTCGCATTAGTCCGGTGCTTCTGCGCGAATGCGGAAGGTTGCGGCCTCAGCTGCTCCGACTCCTTAGACAACGTGGGGAAGTGCGTGCGTCACAGGCAGCGAAATTGTCCATGCAGAAGAAAATGCAGGACTAATTTATGCAAAACTAAGCTAGTTTCTTCAATAAAGTGGTTTTATAAATAGTATGTGCTTTTATGAGATCCAATTATTTACCAGGCTTATATCGAATTATGCTCTATGTCGAACTGATGGGCGTTTTTTTGTGAGTTCGATATAGCCGGGTTTGACTGTACTGACAGAATTTAACTGAGGAGTGTGTTCATCATCGGGCAAGTACTTGAATGTCCCGGGAAAGTCTCTAATGATGTCCTGCATTTACTTCCATTCCTCGATTTAATTATTGAAGCTTTGTTCGCTATAATAGTGATGCCTTAGAGATTCTCAAGAACTAATCTATCACTTTACCTTAATATTTGCATTTAGTATCCCTTCAAAATTTTTCCATTAGTCACTGTCATACTCTAACATTCACTGGCTTGTAGAATGGTGCGGCGGCCCCTAATGTTCCTTATTTCTGTTTCTGCATGGATTTCGAAGCCATTCACCTACCTGCCCTCCCACCTACTTGTTGTGGCAGTTTCTTAGCTTCCCTGGTATAGCACTCCCGTCCTTCATATATTTTGCCATGTGCTTATAGACTTTCTGTAGGTCTTTCTTATACCATTTTTTGCCCTGTTTTTATTCTTAACAGTGTGTATAAAGTAGCCTAACAGAAAGCTTTTCTCAAGTTTATTGAGATCATGAAAGTGGCTACGCCAGTGCCTGGCTATGCCAATGCTTTTCACTGCACTCTCACATCTGGTTTGTTCGCTTGCATAGTAAAGCTGTAGCCATTTGTAAAGCCGTAGTTTGCTGACAGCTTTTCGATCTAATGCACAGTGTTAATGACATGTATCATAAGTTAAGACGGTGTCAAAGCAAATACACAAGACTCAACTACAAGTCCTGTGCCCCTATGGAAGTTGTCTGCAAAATAAGCACGGCACTGCAGCTTCTAAGGAAGCATTTGCTGCTGACTGAATGACAACATATGCTTCCAGCACAAGGCATAGCTTGCCTGTCTCCAAGCGCTATCTTTTTTTCATTGAAAGGTTGGCACAAAGGAGAATGAAACTTCTGCAATGCCAACAATAACTAAACACCGTTGCACTCCAGGTTGGTTAGTAGAATCTGTGCTCACAATAAGGTGCCAAGTTAAATGCTGAGATAGAATTCTATGTACAAGTAACAATCTTCGCAAATTTAACAAGACCCAAAAGTACCAGTTTCAACCTGTTGCTTATGCATAGATGTGAACAAAAGATGAATACACAGAGCATTTGCCTGCATGGTACACAATACTGACATCAAGACCACACATTTAAATATGACAGCCATAAGAACACAGACGGGTTGAGCTTGTCCTCAGCCATGCAGTATGAAGATAGTCATGAAGACCATGTTTTGAAGAAGAAAAAAGGAGAGAGAGAGAGAGAGAGAGAGAGAGAGAGAGAGAGAGAGAGAGAGAGAGAGAGAGAGAGAGAGAGAGAGAGAGAGAGAGAGAGAGAGAACACTCTCTTGCAAAACCCTGTATCAGATGTCCAGTGCCATGCCTGATTATGGGCCCAGTATTGCACGCTGGATGCTGGGGCACTGGGAAGACGCTGCATACTGGAAGGCGCTGGGTACTGGTGCGAAAAGCAGCTCCATAGTGCGAAATATGAGGTGCTTGGCCATCACATATATTTGTTTGAATACAGAAAGCAACAGAGCTAGTTTTAGTGCAATAAAAAGTATAAATAAGAAAGAAAGTAAAAATAAAAATGTTATGAGGATTCGGTTGTTTGACCTGTAGGTCCCAAGCCCAGCACTTTACCACTATGCCACGCCAGCACATGGACCGTAGTGAATAATTCACCATATCAAAACCTAGCGGCAGTTTGTTTCGCACAGACATGGTAGATGCATTATCGCTCCGCAACTAAAGCTTACGCCTATATCAGAAAGAAAAAGTTATCCGTATTCAATAGCATGCTTGGAAGTGCCATAATGATGATTTTGTTTTGAGATTGGTATTTTAACTTCGAAAAAAGTCCAGAATGAACCACTGACCCGGGCCGCTGTATGGGCTGTTACTGCAGATTTTGATAGCTGTTTCTTGTTCTTTGTGCATGGGACATGCCACATTTTCTGAATTTAACAATGTATTTAAATCGACAGGTCTGTCTAGTCACATATCTTCGTCAGAGAAGCATAGGCGAGTGTGCTGGCGGCCTTTGGCAACAGCACATATACCGATGTTTATAAAGCGTCACATCGGTGCTGAATGCTTATTGCACCGACATTGTAGACACGAAAAAACGGTTTATTTAGGAACACCAATGCGAAAGCTTAAATATAGAGTGATTTATCCTGGTTAGACTTGTTGATTCCTGAGCCTAGACAGGCTGATAGCGTGTAGACAGACTATGCGGATAAGCTAGGTTTAAGCTTTGGTGGAAGGGAACGACCTTCGTGCGGGTACCGGGCGATTGCTAAAACGTGTATATTTGAGCCTCAGAGCCTTTTATCTATTATAGTTTAGTACACTAGGGAAAGTGGAAATGCACGAATCACCTCAGCTTTGTTATCGGTGCGATAATATCAATCAACGGCAGGCTTTCTGGTTGTCCGTTTAAACATGTCTAAATGACTTCTAGGTTTCGTGTCGACACCACAGCAATGCAACAACAGCTATAACTCACAGGCATTGGTTACATAAAAACTACTAAAAATGAGGCGTCATCTGCGTTTGCATGGTTTCGTTCAAGAGCATAGCTATCCACCCAGTCAAAAGGGAAATGCAAAAAATGAAAGTGACCTTCAGAGTCAAACATGCATACATAAGCAGGGCAGCTCATGCACCTTTATGCCAAGCTGCAACACGAAAGAGACTTTTATGACCTGACCCCACGATATAGCGCTATTTAGGATAAGAGACTAGTATCTAGCGATGAAATTGTACATAGTATTTAATATTCAACAGCGTCTATACTCTTTGCGTACTGAAACCAGTACAGAGCAAACTCAACCAGTGCGAACCAGTGAATTGCAGCGAGAACCAGTGCGTTTACAGCACAAACCAGTGCACCCCAGCATCATAGCAGTGAAACCAGCATCCCATCCAGTGTGATCCAGTTCTTATCCAGCATTCTCACTGGTGTCCCATTGACTCCCAATGAGCGTCAGCATCCCCAGTGCGATCCAGTGTCAAAAAACTCGCTGGTTTCACACTAGAAGGCACTGGAAGATGCTGGTTTTTGCAATAGGGGAGATGACTACATGTGTCACAGGAGGAAAGCCAATATGAGATGTTACGTAGCAATTAATAACAAATAAATAGAACATTCAAACTGAATTTACAGAAAGAAATAGGTGGTAAGAAAGAAGATTTGAAAATATGGAAGGCAGAAAAATGGGCACTAGACAAGAAGGTTCCACAGAAAATCAAATGCAAGCATTCTGAGCAAGCGAAAAGAAAGGCATATGTGCCTCTTAGCAGGAGTGCCAACCCATGCATGAAGAAAAATAAGTGGACAAACGAAACAAAAGCATATAAAGCATGGGCAACGTGGAGGCAACTTGAGCAGCCGAATGAGCATGCGGCACCAGCCAGGAAGGGAACCAAGAAGAGACACTGATGAAGAGAACTAACCAGATGTTCAGTCTCTGTTGGCATAACCAACGATTTGCAGGATCATGAGGAAGAGGTTGATGACATCCACGTAGAGACTCAGTGCTGCAAAGATGTACTCCTCCGGCGACACGGAATACTTGTGGTTGCCACCAAGCATCAGCTGAGTGTCGAAAACTAGGTACTAAGGAAGTGGTCGTGATAAATGGGCACAGGGGAAAGAGGTGGGATAGTGCACAAGAGCAGAAAAAAAGAAAAAAAAAAGTCAGACGCTAGGTAACAGAGTCAAATACTACTATGGTACTAGGTATCCAACATTAGGTATGAAGTGCTCTTTCAATAAGTATAATCACTATAGTAGCCGGCCTCTTTGGCATCTCATTAAAAAAGTATTATTGCTCCATCTTTAATGCTGGATGTAATTGCCAGAAATGAAACCCCTGACCACAAAAACACCTAGAGCACAGGGTCTGTATTAAATCGCACTGGAACCACTGTATTCTCCCTAGAATTAATATGTGAACTGTATACTGCCCCATGTGCCAGCACATTGTACCCCTAAAACCTAGGCCGAGTGGAGAATCTTAAAGGTAGTTTAACTTTTTCATGACTTCCGTGCCACAATATCGCTTGCAGTGAGATGTACCAAAGCAACATACCAGTGAAAAAAAAAGAAGAAAAAGAATTTCATCAGCATTTCTTGCTGACCACGAAAATAATTTGCAATTGACACAATTCTGGGCTGATGCTATGTGCAGCAGCAATACCGAAGTTTGACAAATGTATGCAAAATGATAGTTACACTACAAATTCGAGGTGGGCACAGCTGCTGACTCGCTCATCTCCTTTGGTCCAAGTAATACACTGGTAAAATTTATAGAACAATGGCAAGCTAGAAGTGTCAATATCCAATCGGATTAAAGCGAGGACTTCAAACACAGAATGCCTTTTTTTTTTTTTTTCTTACGTGAACTTACCACAGAAAAGAGGAGGGCTCCAATGCACGCGTAGACCAGACGCACAATCTGAGGAAAAGAAAACAGCTGCATCAGTGAAGAGCTCGGGAGACACAAAGTTCTGCAAAAAGGTGACTTAGGCCTCACATCTCCTTTGATGAAAATCAGGGCAAAGCCGAAGCACATGAAGACCAAGGCGCACACGAACAGGATGCCAGACATTGCAGTGAAGTCCCACTAGAAAAAAAAAAAAGGAAGATTGCAGCATGGAGGGTTGAGCACCAACTTGGTTGTATTGTAAGCAAGGAAGTCTGTTCCTGTGAGACACATACCTTTGTTTGGAAAGCAAACAGGGTCAGCCCGAGGCATACAACCTATCCAAGAGGGAAAAAAAAAATGTTTCATTAACAAACAGCCTTTATGTGCATGTTGCTGATGCAATGTGAAACATATTTTATGATCAAGACCATTCAGGTCATAAATGTAGAAAAATGAAAAATCTTTATGAGGTCAGCTTGGTTCGACTGTCACTACATGGCAGGCAAGGAAACAGCTTTTATAGTACACCTGGCACAAGATGTGAATGAAAAAGAAAAGCACAAATAAAAAGCCAAGTGTGATAGCAAGTTATTAAAGTGAGAAGGCTAGACAACATCTTGCAATATGGAAGAACACTGTGGCCTACTTACAGTGCAGATTCCCACAGCAATCATCACTTCTTTCACTTCGTAGAAACTGAAGGAATAAGAGCAATGAAAATCGCATGTCAATTTCTTTATTAGGTTTATCAATGAGAATAAACTGAGAGGCCAGGGCTCACAAGGCGACAGTTTACACTTAAAATTGTGAGGAACAACTGTTCTTGATTAAGATGAAAATGCATCAACTGATTTTCCTTCACTCCATTAATAAATTAAGATTATCTTGCTGAAACATTTAAACAATTGCTGGCGCACCTCTTCAGCACTAGTATAACCACAGCAAGTTTGCTAACCTCTGCAGGTTAGCAAATTGCAAGTTCTGGCTATGCAGGAGCTTCTGACTTTGCATATCTTTATGGCAGGGATTCACTCTTCGTGTGTACCACACTATACAGCGAAGACAATTTTTTAACAAAGAAACTCATCAAGAATTGCTTTGTCACCTCATAACTGATCAACAGCGGTGCAATAAGTAACATAAGCACAGACTCAATATCATGATGCTTACAGGTTTGTGTGCCAGCAAATTCTGGCTAATAAATGCAAAGAACTTACCTTGAGACTGTGCCAAGCAGAACACCTTCACAAACAGTCTACAAAAGGGGAGTGAAAAAGAAAACGTTTACAAGTAGGCACAACTGCACAATAACTTTGGCGACAAACGTTTTTCGCAAGACTATCAGCAAATATCAAATGCAACTTCTGTAGTAAATGCCGCATACTGACTCTGTTTACAGCATGGCTCATCCAGAATGGCCATTATGTCAACAAATATTGAAGTACAAAACCACACGTCCATGTACTAGAGGGCTACTTTTGGAAATGTGGGCAGTGCATAGTATTACTGCTTAATATTACCTGTATCACCCCATCCATGTGACAGCTTAGTGGGTGCAAGCTAATTTGTGCCATGCATGCACCCATTACAGATAAGCTAGCGCAGGCAGAGCTTCCTTCTTTCACTTCTTCATTTATATATGGCAAGATATATGCGCAACTACATGTGAAGTTAGCTTTTGCCTTCAGTATGGTAAATATACTTCTCATTAAGCCTTCACTTTTTAGGAATTTGTCGTGTTTTACATCTGTAAGACATGACAAAAAGAAGTAGTACAAGATAAGAGGAAGAAATGAAGACTCGTAAAGTGTAGTTGAGAGAGCTGTGCAATACTCACAAATAACAAGAGCAGAACCAAGTTGACAGGGAACGCACGACGAACACTGTCACAGCAGGCAAGCACGATCATGAGCACAAACGTTATGACCCTGCAATAGAGTGGCTGCATGAGTAACTCAGGCTTGGTGGAAAAAAGTCCCGACCAACCCCAAATAACAGTTGATCTTGTACTCACATGGCAGATATGTAGAGTCCTGGGTGCTGTCGTGAATATAGTTGCACGTTTGGCCTAGGAGCAGCAAAAGAGGAAAGCGTTACAATGTGGCTCAGTTTACAACGCAACAAAAAAAGGAGTTGTGCTGCGAAAATGCATTAATGAAATGTTTGTCTAAGTCAGACTGGTAGATGACACTTTTGAAAGTGTCTTGCCATGAATGATGAAGTGATGGTGTCTTTCTATGAAAGATGAAAAAATGAAAGCCATGTGGCTGCCACCACCTCGAAGTTCCTGCTACAGCCCTGCACGAGATCACACAGATTTCAGCAGTGTCTGCTCACTGTTATCAGTTTTTTATTAAAGGAATTGTTCAACAGGAGGCCATGACTCAACCTAGCAACTTTTGTGACCAATTTCTGCACAAGAGCAGATAAAGTATGTGAATATACAACGAGGTTTCTGGCATCCCACTCATGCCACTAGAAGAAGGCTGGAATAAATAACAGCAGCAAAATTATTTTTGCACCATCGTGCCTAAGATCATTTTCCTACGTACTGTAGAAATATGTTTACTTTGTGTTTCTAGTTACTGAACCTTTGAACTTTGTTCTGATTGCAATAGCTTTAGTGCTATTTGGTGATGTCCTGAATGTATACCAATATGTTAGTACATACTCTGTCTGTTGTAATTCGCTTGTCTTTATTTACCATGTTTATGGCATGTGTAATGTATCGACATGTGCAACCTTAATTGCTGCTGCCATTTAATGGTCGACTTGGCAATATAAAGCCACTTCTGTGGCTTTTAGCTTAGCTGACATTCCAGCACATTGTTTGGAAAATAAAGTTTCTGAAATTCTGAAAATTGTGTTTGGGGTACAAAATTCAAGAAGAGAAGTTAAGCTTTTATTTTCCATACTAATAAATATTTTCTCTCAATAGAAAGGCAAGCACAGTGTAAATAAATCTTAACAAAATCTAAACTTACTCAAGTGTTTCTCTTAAAGCCTGTATAACTGCATCACTGTGAAGTTCCATTCTACTGTTCAAATGTTACCAGCTTCAATTGTGTGCAGAAACATGAACTGTTGCTATGGAAAGAAGAATTAACGTTAGCAAAAGTATGATGGCATGTCTTCAAAGATTTTAGTAGCTATGTGAACACATGTTGTAATGACAAATAACAAAATACCTTCAGACTGGTCTGGACACTCTGCAAAGTGCTTTTGGCAGCATACTAATGGTTACACAGAGAATTAAAAGAACCAAAATACAGTTCAATATGAATGCGCCGTGAACCTATGCAATACATACTCAAATATGAAGAGTGCAATGAATGCTCCTGTGATGGCCAGCTGCACCATGAGGATTCCGTACACCTTGCGAATGAACCCTGCAGCAAAGCAGCAGTGGTGAGAGACGGGCAAGGATTTAGACAGAAATACCCACAGATTCTGTCCAAGACTGACATGTTACATAGCCTACTAGAAAACACAAATACTCAAGAAAGTGGACGGGGAAAGGGTGCCGCGGTAGCTCAATTGGTAGAGCATCGCACGCGAAATGTGAAGGTTGTGGGTTCGGTTCCCCACCTGCAGCAAGTTGTTTCCTCATCCACTTTCATTTCCACGAATTTATCATTTCTTTATTTCATTTATTAAGCACAAGTAATTTCCCCTAGGTTGTCCTTGGGGTCAGTGTTTGTTGGCTTCTTATGATAGTCTTGTTCGTCACATATGCATAGCACTATCAACATTTATGGAAACAAACAAACAAATAAATGAATTAATCAATAAATGATATAATGCAAGCCTTGTATGCAAAAAAATTAAAAGCTAAGGTCACTGTGAGAAAATTATGTAAAACAAGGTTTCTCCTTCTTCAAAAAGTAATAAGGTTTACTTTATTTGATTGATTGACTTATTGACTTAGTGATGGTGCATAACTTGCCAAACCAATGCACAGACTACGAAAAATGCCTAAGTGGAGGGCTACAAAATAATTTTGACCATATTGGGTTCTTTAACATGCACCAAATGTGTGGTACATGAGTGTTTTTTGCATTACACTGTAACTGAAATGTAGCTGCTGTGGCCAGAAATTGAACCCACTACTTCGTGCTCTTCAGCAAAATGTCATAGCCATGGAGCCAATGCAGCGGCTAAAGTAGAATTTATCAAGAGGCATTATGATCTGCTTTTCTACAAGAATGTAATATAATTATAACATAGTTAATGGGAGGCAGGCATATGCAAGAAGAACCTTGCTGTTGCATGCAGAGGGAATCACTCTAAGCACTGTGAAAACCTGCAAAACCATGGCGAGTTCTATTTGTCACAGACGTGTGTAAAACCTTGCCTCTCGTGCTATAGGTCCCAGGTGTCACTTCATTGCCATGCGAAAAGCTTTAAGTATAGCAAACTTTGAACGAGAGGTGGCACACAGAAACTGTCAAAAAGAAAAAAAAAAGGAGGTAAGGCTAGTACGTAACAACACAACAACAACAGGAAAAAATTATCACTTTACCGCAACCTACAAGTTTACTTTTTCTGTCTCAATGTCAATCATGAATTTTTTTACATCGCAAATTAAATATTTTTCTTTTGTGTGTGTGTTTATGTACATGGCACATAGTTTTATTTGAAATATGCATGGCTGTGACACTTGTTAAACTCACGACCTTCAACGCCCGGTGTTTTTAGAAGCAATACTAGGACGAAATACTAGAGTAGAACTAACTGGAAGAAAACCTAAGAAGCATAGACACCCTTGAATTTTCTGCAAGCTGCCAGACCTCCCCTTGCACTTTGCAAAAAAGTAGCAGTAACAAAAGACAGAACAACAAGGGAAAGTCAAGACATCAGAAACATATTTTAAGCATTACAATATCTTCAAGTGTCAGTGAAATTTGCCGAAGTAGGCACCTGTCATGGGGTTACAGGGCTGCAGCAATTTTAGTGGCCAATTGTTTTTGACAGCATCCATGCTATGACTGTGTTGGAGGAGAGAAGAGAGTGCACTGTTCTATGATGATACTTATTCCTGCATTATCAAACCCACAACTCAGCTTTGCAGCTATGGTGATGCAAAGCAATAGGCTTTGTTAACCTCCCTGACAGTGTCTTACAACTGTTAATGGTATTGAAAAGTTTATACACAACCTTTAATACCTTTACAAAACAACCACGAAAGTTGTGTAACCCCTTCAGTCCCGCTATGTAAAGTTGCGTGCACTGTTTGTATTAGATAGTTCCATGCAATGACGTGAAGGGAAATAAAATGGACCTTGAGCTGCATGCAAATTGAATGCTCTGTTTACTTAGGCTGGCTTAATTTCATTTCAGAGCATAGAATGCTGCTATGCATGATGTCATTACTGAAGGCACTATGATGTGTGAGAGAAGTTTGACTTGCTAGGGCTCATCAGCAGTGGTGAAGAAAAAATTTATTGCCCCATAACGCCTACAAGCCAATAAATGACTTACAAATGTACTTTGAGTGAGTGATTGTTATTTCCATGAAATAAAATGGCATGACTGACATTATATAAAAACAAAATTAAATTCAAATTAGAGTAATTCACTAGAAATTGCAGAAATGATCTTCTATCACACCTTTAATTTTTTTTCTGACAGTTTACACCACTATATGTGGCATAAAAGTATGTACCCAGTAGATTTGCCAGCAGTCCATCATAATTCCTGGGTGGATAAAATAAGGCATTTGGCTGTGCAGTGGTGGCACATTGCACTCTGATGTACTTAATCCTCGCATTAGAGGTGTCTGAATGTTCTCTTTCTTTGTTCTTTTTTTTTCCTGCTGCACTTCATGTGATGTACGCTTTTTGAAAAGTTTACAAACCACCGCCTAAGCAACATCTGTCACCAGGCCTTGTGACATGCCACTCACGGTATGCGCCTGGCACCAACGCTAAGGAGATGGAGCAAGAACCACCCTGATCAATGTCCAAATGTCCAAGGCTTTAGTGCAGAGAATGTTCCTAGTGATTGTAAGTAGGTAGTCTGATGACAAGTCCTGTTACGCACATAGTGGCTTCTAGACATTTCAGAAAGGTGTACAAGGCATAAAATGGGTAACATGCGAAACTTAGAAATACAACAACAAGAAAAACTTAAGAGACAGGATGTTGGTTAGACTCAAGTCAGACTTCATTGCTTACTTACCATGGCGGATCGCTTTTTCCGAGAAGGCGGATGCTCCATTATAAGAGCTGCCAAGCCCTCCCATTTCTGCATCATAGTAGGACATCCTAAGGGCAACAAAAAAGAAAAAAAAAAAAAACACAATGAGTCTCAAGACACAACTTCCATTTTCTATCTGATGCGAGTTTTTACTTTGTCCAGAACCATAACTATTTCGCTGAATCTTCTTCCTTAGGACTAGAAAAAAAATTCAACCCCCCCCCCTTTTATTATTTACAACATGTAAACTGGGGAGGTTCAGCTCTTTAATTACAAGAAAATTGATCAATTTGGCTATAAGCATACTAATGAACATCAATAAGCTGCCAATCATTGGCGTCTGAATTCTCTTACAAGACATATCCACTGGATGAATTGATGAATGCATTTATATTGTCAGGTCTTGGTTTAATATAACTGCAAAGCAACACGTGGGCAATGAAAGACGTGGCAGAAGACTCAGGATTAGCTCTGAGAGACCTGGGCATCTTTCACGTGCACAGAAAGCTTGGTACGCAAGCATTTCTGGCCAGGGATGTGGTTGCAGCAGCTGGGTGACAAATCTGCAGCCTTGGGCCTGGCAGTGCAATGACATAGCCAATCAGCCATCACATCATGTAGAAGTACTAGCTGTATGCGTGCTGGTGTTCCTGAGACACTGCCAAGTGATAATTTTGCATGCTTCAAGAAGTAACTAACAATGCCAACCTACAATTAACCACCCATACACTCACCAGATTGAAAACGTGCCCCTATAGTATTTAGTGGAACATATAAAATTGTTTGCTGATATTTATACGCACAATGAGGTTTCAGGTAACAACTCACCACAGAAAGATTATTACTGCCCTGCAAAGGAGGTTGAACACAGGCAGCAGGCACAGAAGATGGGGAACACAAAGGGCAAGCTTCAACTAAAGAAATAATGAAATCAGCAGCAGCAGAATGTCAACTGCAGTTGACAGGCATCGAGGCAAATGAAACAGCTTTCGGACAACTCCTTATTTTCGAGATACGCCCCTCTTCGATGTGCCCACAATGACGGAATACCTCAATTCCATTGAAGCAAACATTTGAATGTGCCATGCTCATTTAGCATGCCAAAGGATGCTAAAACTAGCAAACGTAAATGACAAAAGCACACTTGCTGGCAAGTTCACAATGGCTGGCATTCTTAAGTTAAAATTAGAGGAATTTACATGAATTTTAATGATGTAATGGACAATTGATGAAAATTCCACCATTACTGACTGAAAGAAATCAGTAAAAAAGATATTTGCTGCAAGATTGTTTGCATCATCCTTAGTGACGGCATGCTATGAAAAAGTAAGCGTGCATAAAAAAAAATATTGTGTTCTGCCACCTCCACAAAACTTAGTGGACCACATTTTTATATCTGTTCCAACAGGTGGAGATGAACGCTAAATAACCTCACAAAATGCAAACTTTATTGCTGAGTGTGAAACACCTCGAATGCTTTCTTTGCACTGTGGCTCCTTCGCAACTTTTCATCTCCGCAAAGCTTCCTCATATACACAGTACTGATTAAACGGACGCATTATACATTTCAATGGACTTGCACAAGGCGCCGCGATGCCTGTTACTCAAAAGAGCAGAATCATTCCCATGCAAATATGTCATAGCTTGCCTTTTTCTATACTCATTTGTAATGTTTACCTGCTACGCAAAACGGTAGACAGATGTGCACAGGGGAGTTACCAACGCCGACGCAAGTCCGATAAAAGCATTGCATTCATCTGTACTGAGTGGTATGAGGCAATCCATCACGAACATTCACAGTTCATCAGGTTTTCAGCGCAAAGTTCACAGGAAAGTTAATCGAAATAAAGCAAACAACCAGTGCAACGCGTGCAGTCTTACGGAGAACGCGCCGAAATCCAGTCAGCACAAACGACGCTTTTGTCACATTTGCTATAGTGCTGTTACCGCTACACCGACGAGACAATGCGAATAACCGCATTCGGCGCATACGCAAACTTGCAGCTGGCGAAACAACCAGCAATGACACGCCAAGGAAGTTGCAGTTTACTGCTGTATGCCACAGGATCCGATAGACGGATGACTCACAGAGCGTCGCGCTACACGAGACTGAGACTAGTAGCGGACTATCTTTAGTATTTTTTTGCTTTAACAGAAGAGAAAGAATGACCGCAGTTACCTGCAGTGAGATAAGGCAGCCTTAATTCAGTGCAGAAACCGCTGATGAAAGTTCTCCGTGAACGTGGAAAGATCGAGAAAGTTCGGTCTCCTTCAAGCGGAAACTAGGGGCACTTATTCGAGCCGGCCACGCAGGGGCAGTACCACTGCCACGAGGACGTTTCGCTTCTGCCTTTATAGCAACAACGTTAAACTAAAAGAACAAAACAATGCAGATAATCACGCTGTTGTCAGATAAGTCATGGTCCTTCAATATGGCGAACAACGCTGCGATCCATTCAAGAAACTCGGCACGGTGTCGGCGAACTACATCAACGTTTCTTGAAACGTTAAACGAAGAAAATGCTTCGATAACGGACACAGAGTTGCGCTTCGAAAACGACCGTTCGTATGAAAGTAAATCGATGAAGCAGCAGCGTTGTTGTGCAAAAGGATCCGCGGTCTCGAGTCACCTTACGACTTGTGCTTGACCGAGTGCTAAATGTTGTTTGTGAGGCACGTATATAGAGAGACAGCATACCTTCTGATGATCACGGAGAATTCAGAGTGGTGTAATCCTTCGTAACAGCAGGACAACAGATGTTTCTTGCTAGTTGACGAAGAACTCTGCTGCGCTGAGCTCCGAAAGCAACCGAGAGCAACAAAGATGACGTCAGCCGCACATAGTTGGTGTTTCGTTTTTAAGATCCGCCGTATTTGGCAGGGCGGCATTATTTAAAAAAAAATACTTTGTTCGCGATATGTTTGTGAGATGGCGCTTTTTTAAAAAGCGAAAGCAGACTTTCCGCACGACCTTGCAATCTTCCGCTGCTGCAAAATCTGGATGTTCACTACAAGAGGATTATCTTTAAGTGGCTAATGAACGCGCTTTTCATACACTCTTAAGCAAAATTACACCTTTTTGCCACAACGACAATCGTCATCTGCCTTGGCCGCATTTCCTATCTTTAACTGGGCGAGCCCGGTATTTTCCAGTAACGAACGGCGTGCGCGTTATCACCGTGACATAGCATTCCCGACAGGAAAGTAGCGGGCGCGGCGTTTGCAAGAAAGGAAACGCAAGCAAGGCAGATGACGATTATCGTTGTGCACTCTTAAAATGATTGCACCCTTTGGGGTGTATATTTGGCCCACAACGATAATCGTCATCTGCCTTGCTTGCGTTTCCTTTCCTGAAAACTCGGCGCTCGCTACTTTCCTGTTGAGAATGCTGCGTCACACTAATAGCGCGCATGCTGTTCGTAACTGGGAAGTACCGGGCTCAGAGCGTTAAAGAAAGAAAACGCGGGTAAGACAGTTAACGATTATTGTTGTGGGACAAGATAAGCCCCAAAGGGTGTAATTTTTCTAACACTCTTAAAACGGTTGCACCCTCTGGGGTGTGTATTTGTCCCACAACGATAATCGTCATCAGCCTTGCTGGCGTTTCCTTTCTTGAAAACTCGGCTCTGGCCACTTTCCTGTCGAGAATGCTACGTGGTCGCTCGTCGCCACAGTTTGGTGACCCGGAGAAACCCCAAACTGTGGCGACGAGCGACCACGTAGACCGTTAAAGTCTCGGGCTCTCGCAGGAGAGGAAGAACCGACAGTCCGTCTCTTAGCGTAGCATTCTTTTTTTTCATCTCTTTCGGAACGCTAGCCCGTGCCGGAGCGCCAGCCGCTCGAGCCTCGTGTAGACGCGAGCGTCTACCTCATCCCTCGTGCGACGCCGATGCTGCTGCCGCTACAAGATTAAGAAGTTTGCAGGGACAACATGGCCACAACCGGGGTAGTTGGAGAAGTATGGGAGAGGCCTTTGCCCTGCAGTGGGCGTAACCAGGCTGCTGATGATGATGATGACGACGACCACGCGCCTCGCATCTCGCCTCGTACCAAAAGAGGAACGTTTTCAGATTATAGTTTTCGTGACAACCTCGACGCTTAAGAGTAGCATATATTACCATATAGAATATGGTCAGTATGATCAGCAGCGGGTTCGCCTGCGTGACTGTTTGAACATCTTTGACAGACTTCCTCCAACTGTGAGCAGTGCTTGGACCGTGGTCATGCCCTATAATAAGAAAAGGCTTGTCAATAGCACCCCACTCATCTGCGGTGGGCCACGGACCCACGCATTGGACCGCGCTTCCCGTGCCGGTGCCTACACCGGTGCCCGCCTAGCGGCGCTACTAATGTGCTTGTGACTGACTGCCCGTGTGTGGCGCTTGTTGGTAATTTATTAATGCGAAAGCATTATATGCTCCATTACACGAAAATCCGTCGTATATAGTCGGCGCGACCGAAAGGTGGTACCAAAAATGACCGACGGCGTAAAGAGCAAAATTTAAACACGTCAAAAACATAAAATGCCCGGATTGACGACGAATTTCCCAGTGAGCTAGGTTCCTGTAAACAAGGCAAATTAACGGCTTTGAAAAAAAAGTTCGGTACATTTCGGCCTGGGTGGCAATCGAACCGGGGCATCGGGGGTACAAGGCGAGCACGCTTCTCCGAGGCCACGGCGGCACAACTGTCCCGGATGACTAAATGTGTGCCTAGTGCTCGCGTCATTGCACACGTCAGGTCGCCGTCATCTGGCTCACTAAACGTGTAGCCTATAGTGCGTGCGTTATTGGGCAAGTGAGGGCCCAGCCAATGGGGAGGAGATGGCGCCATGAGTGTACAAAATGAGCGCGTTCGTAACGTTTAGAGGTCTACAAACGGTATAATGCTTTCACAGTCCCACACGTAAGCAGTCTGAAATGTCACTGCCGATTTTTTTTCTTGCTTTCTTTCTATTTATTCTTGCGTGACAGAGTAGCGTACTTGGGATTTCCGGGTCACCAGACCTAATGAGTATTGCCTTCCCATTTTTCAACATAAAGGAACGACTACGACTCTTCCTTACTTTTATTTACCTTTAATGTAGGAGAATGGAAAAGTTGGCTTCTTAGGAGCCAGCCAGCGCAAAGTACAAAATACGCTAGGCAAGAATAAATAAGGGAAAGTAAAAAGACCAGCAAGAAGCAAGAGAGAGAGAGAGAGAAAGTGATAAAAGAAAGGTAGGGAGGAGCAAGAAGCAAATATCGACAAATACTATGCCACAAACAAGGGAAAATAAGGGAAACTAAAAAGACCAGCAAGAAGCAAGAGAGAGAGAGAGAGAGAGAGAAAAAATTATAAAAGAAAGGTAGGGAGGAGCAAGAAGCAAATATCGACAAATACTATGCAACAAACAAGGGAAAATAAGGGAAAGTAAAAAGACCAGCAAGAAGCAAGAGAGAGAGAGAGAGAGAGAAAATGATAAAAGAAAGGTAGGGAGGAGCAAGAAGCAAATATCGACAAATACTATGCAACAAACAAACAAACAAACAAACAAACAAACAAACAAACAAACAAACAAACAAATCAAAAAGAAGTCTGCGGTGATTTAGCTGTAAATGCGAGAGAAATACGTTCATTACGAGCATTACGTCGGAACAACTTGAGGTCCCGGATCCGTGATATAAACCGCGCTCATAAAAAATTGGAGGACGCTTAAGCTTCGCCTTCAAGCGTGGAACGCGACATCATTCCCGTCGACCCGCCGAGAGGTGTAAGACAATGGACTACGGCGCAGCGATCACTTACGAAGCGCCCCGCATCGGACGCGGTGAGCGTCGAGCAACGCAGCGTTCGGTGCGGCAACGAAACGTGCGCCTGAGCAAACGGAACGAACGAAAGAACTCGGTGTCTCGGAGGGGGAAACGATGCACGCCAGCCACACGTCGTGATCGGCACGGGCAGAGAGGTAGACAGATAGTGATCTAAAGAATGGAGAGAGAGAGAGAAGGAGATTCTTGATGATGGGAAGGAAAGGTTGGGGTAAAGTGCAACGCAGTAACTGTCTCTCAGCAGAGGACACCTCAACCGCGCTGCACAGGGGGTAGGGAATGAAAGTAGAGGGAGAGAAAGTGCATCAGAAACAGCAGCACGCCGCGGAAATGTGATGGAGCTAAAGGCGGCCGGCGAGGCCGACAGCCTCGGCGAATGTCAGGAGCGCACGTAGTAGTGTCCTGTGTCGTGAAGGGCAGCCCGAGGGGTGCAGGAGTTCAATCTAAAGAATGGAAGGACGTCTTGATTCTGCAACCCGTGAGAGGGAGATTCTTGTTGATGGGAAGGAAAGGGGAGCAAGGAGAAACGTCGTCAGGGGAGAGGGAGTCCGAGCCGCGACGCGCCTCGCGCCTGTCCCCGCACAACCCCAATGCGCGCGTGGCGCGCCCCCTGTCGGGGCAGCGCCGTACATTGAGAGGAGGGGTCTTCTGTGTTTACCGCAAGATGGCTCTGCGTGTGCGGAAAGCGCAGAAGAAACGTAGCGGAAACGCACTTCGCTACTCGTGTAACTGCGACTTCTGTAAGTTACATGGTCATAATTACCGATATACACCGCAGTATAACTTTCTACGGCTCGTTTCTAAGGCAACACCTTATTCACTAGAGGCGCTTTTGTACCGCTTTGAAGCATCGAACTCGTGGCTGAGTACAATAAATAAAGAAAAACTCGTGGCTGAGTGGTAGCGTCTCCGTCTCACACTCCGGAGACCCTGGTTCGATTCCCACCCAGCCCATCTTGCAAGTTGTTTTTTAACGCGATAGCGTTAAGGAGCTCGTGTCGCAGAAAAGCCGGTGTCGTCGGCGTCGGTGTCGGCGTCGGCGTCCGCGGCGTTGGCCGTGAGCGATAAATCACGGCAGGTACTTCATAAATAAAAAGCAACTTCCAAGATGTTATTCATGAAGTGCCTGCCGGGATTTATCGCTCACGGCCAACGCCGCGGACGCCGACACCGGCTTTTGTGCGATACGAGCTCCTTAACGCTGTCGCGTTAAAACTGCAGCGTTGTTCAGGAGCTCACGCGACACGTCCTGGCTCGCCGAAGAGCGAGAGTGCAACTGACGGTGGTCTCTTCCGGACCCCACCGTCAGTTGCATATAAATAAACACATACACACACAGAGATATATATATATATATATATATATATATATATATATATATATATATATATATATATATATGCATGCACGTATTCAAGACACAAAAAACAAAAGAAATTCGATGACACCTGTGCACTTATGAGTTGTTAACACCGATGAGCGGTCCTTATGAACTCCTTGTGGGCAAGCGAGCTCGCTTCGTAGCCAATGGGAACTCCGTCGAGGCGCGCTCGTGGCGTGGCGTCGCAGCCAATGGTCCTGTAGGTGCCGCTTCGCTGCTACGCACGACAGCAGACGGCTTTATTTGCTGAATGGGCCATTTGACGCTTGCGCTTCGCCACGGCCGAAACTTAAGCAAGTAAACATGGATTTTTCGTACGTGTGCTCTTTTTTCCTGAACTATATGTAGATACACGTGTTCTACGCTCTCCCATCCCCTCTCTACCTATACCACGTGACCGGCTTCCAACCCTTCGCACAAATTCGCTTTTCCCCCGCTTCCACATCCTAATGCTAATGCATTAAGACTCCGTTCGTGCTAACCCACAAGGAAGCCGCTGTTGCCACCTACGAACAGAGGCAAGACTGAAAAAAGGTTTATTGCACGATATCTACCAGACAGAAGTGCAAGCGCAGTGACGGCCACGCAAGACACACATACACGCTCTCGAGTGCAGACGGACAACGCCTGCAATGGGAGCCCGTGTCCACAACGTGATGAATTTCCCTAGTCCGCGCGCTGCGCTTCGTATGCCCCCGGGTCCCCACGAAGCCTTCCATTAGGCGGCTGAAGAATGCGAATCGCTGTAAGTGGGCAATCCAGGCGCTGTCCCACCTCACGACGGGACCTCTGCGGTCCGGAAGACAGATGCGCTGTTATTCTTCCCTCGCTGGAGGGAGAGACCGCAAAATGGATTCTTTCGAGGACCGCCGAATCGAAAGGAGCGCCGTCTTTCTCGCGTATACAGCGAGGGAATGTTGACAGAGGGCGTGCGTTGCTCGAGTTCAGCATACGTATATACACGGGCCTCCAGATTCAGTACATAATCGTATCTGTGCCTCAGTGCACGGTGAGTGCCTTTTTTTTTTTTGAAATGGTGAGCAGCGCGTTTCATTCATAGGACGATATCGAGTTGGAAATGTGTATCCAGATGTTGCGACGGCGCAGAGCGTATATATAGCGTGAGTACATGTGTGTCTCAACGCTGCGTGCTTGGTCCCCGTTGCCGAATCCGGGTTTTCTAAGCATAGGCTGCAGCGTTGTTCGTGCAAAGGAAAAAACAAACAAACAAACAGAACATAACCATCATACACCGTGTATTTCGCACGCGCACAGCAGTCCGTTGAACTTGTCACTTTAAACGAAATGATTTTTATTTTAATATATACTGCACATTTACAAGGAGATCGAGAGATGATGACGACGTCTTTCGAGGGACACTAAAGGAAAACATTAAGTCGAGCTAGATTGAAATATTAGGCTTAGGAATCATGAATTCGCAATTTGTTGCGAGCACAGAGCGTTTCTCCGCGAGAAAAATGGGGAAAATGAGAAATCGAACAGGCGCCATCTGTTGTGGACTACGGTATCTAAAATGTGACGTCACTACTGATTTATTCACGGAGAATGGCGCAGAAGGAGGTCGCGTGGAGATTACGTCAACTCGCCCGTTTTGGCACGGGCGGTTAAAATTGAGGAGCAGCATCCGCTCAACTTTTTTCTACGCAATAAAGTGGCACACAGAAAACGACGATACGCTTCAAGGCGAATAATCTATCAATTTAGCTCGACTTATCATTTTCTTTTGTTGTCTCTATAGCTTTGATGAATATGGTGGACATGTTTTGTTAGCTTTGCTGGCGGCCTGGCGTGTTACTCAAGGCGTTGGGTGAAAAATGTGATATACAAAATGATCACAAACATACACAAACATTCAAATGCCATGAGGGCTCAGCAGACAGGACCAAGCGTGCTTTCACCGCATCATGGCTCAACGTGGCCTACGCGAACGATGCCTTAAGTGCAAGCTTCAGTTGTCAGATTCGCTAATGGTTTCTGTGTGCAATGATCTTGAGGACTTGCAACATGCCTTGCGTGACTACAGTTGTTGCTCGTCAGACAGACAATCTTTGAAAGTCAAGCTGCACTTACACACTTACACCGCAACTCTAGCTTCTTGTTACATGACTTTGTCGGCCCGTCAGGAACCCGTATTTTGCGCGCAACGGAAGAGCGCTTCCAGTATCCTTGAAGTTCAATGAGAGTTTTGAGAAATACCTTAGTGTTTCTGTGTGAGGCGGAGGAAGTTGTTAGCTGCAGGCGGACCCGGTAATCGACCGGCTCTGTCTGTCTGTTCGTCTGACCCAAGCACAGCGTCCAAGCTTAGCGCCATTATAATAATCTACTCTAGCCCAAACGTTCTGTCGAAAGAGCGCTCGCGATCCCCTGGCTCTAAAAGTACTCGAACGCGGTATACCGATGCGATTCGACTGACGTTTCTTCAAAAGTAATCCCTGTGAAAAGACCGATGAGCGAGCGCCAGCAGTCCCACTTGGCTGAGCGAATTGCCAGGACATGAAAAAGTTACAGATAAAGCAATAAAAGAAGAGAAAATGAAAACAAAGGAAAAGGCGACGCATTCTCCGCGCATAGTGATAAATCGCACCTGTCCTTCCCTTTCGCGAAATCTCAACAAGCAAGCGCTCGAGAGGATCTACCTGCGGAACACTTCGAAATAGGGCTCTTTAAGCGGGTGTTGCGCTCTGACAGCGAATAGACGTTGAAACACGAACACGCGGCTTTCGTGAAAATATGGAAAGGTAGTAAATAAAAAAAAAAGAAAGGAAAGAAAACGGAGTGGTTTGAAAGAGATACCCAAAGATGGGGAGGGGGGGGCATGGGGGGGTGACTGCGGTGAAGGAACGAAGAAATAAGGAGCATGCCCGAGATTGAGTGGGCAGCAAGAAGGAGCGGCGAGAAGTTTCTCAAATCCCCGCGCGTTTCCGCATTCGAGGAAGAACGGCGCGTTGTTAGCGCGAACAAAGCGATGAGCAATGGTGGCCTATCGCGAGCGGCCGTCTTGTGACACCGGCGTAAACTCGCCGGCGGCTACATCAATAACGGGGCTGTCAGCGCTGCTCTGTGGCAAAAAGGAATCAAGTGCGGGGTACCACAAGAGAAAGCAGAAGGTGTGTGTGCGCGTGGATGGGGAGTGGGGGTGGGGGGAGTTGAGTATATAGGGGAGCTCTTTACGCTACGAAACGATGTGTGGCACCCCCCGCGGCGTGGGGGGCTTTATAATACGCTTATAACGGGGTCGTAACGCAGGCACCCCGGGCGCACATACACACCCTATTTGTATAACCGGGGCCACAGGAAAAGCGCCGCGTGTTGTTTTGTGCGCTGTGCTATAGTGGAGGTGCGCGCCGCAGTGGAGTAGCGGGGAACGCCGTTCGTCGACCGAGCTCGGACTCTGAAGTGAATCTCGATCGGTTTTATCTTGTAGGACGCTGCCTTTGTATATCTACTCTTGGTATGGCAGAACATCGGGCAAGCCGGTTATGCACTACGGGTCAATGCAGCGCCTAAACCAATTATGTGCAGTGAAAACGCACAGACAAGCGGTTGTGGCGGTGCACCCATGACGTGGTCAGCGAGAAACCGTAAGCCAGAAAATCAGAAACTGTAAATCAAAAAATTAATTGACGGACGCGTTATGGAAAACAGCTGACCAGCAGACATCTCTTCAGAATGTGTTTTGGGAAGACCAATCTCGTGTTCAAGTTTACTCATTGGTATTGACATTTTCCGCCTTCCCTCGCTGCTATATAGCGTCACCACGAATATGGTCACACCTCGGTTACATTTTACTGCAAATAAAGTTAATTTTGACGTTTGCAACGTAGTTTTCGCGCGGCCTCCATGTATCATACCACACATATAAGCTTGCATAGAAATGAGGTTTTATACGTCTTTCTGCCTGCCTTTTAGGAACTCCGGCGTTTTTCTATAACTCATCAAGCGATAAGGAGCTGATGGGTGACGAGGCAGGACGGAGGCGATGAAGAATGCCGGATGGTAAAGCTTCGACCAACAAGAAAGGGTGCGGATGCACGTTGCCCCCAGCACCGAACAATAACCGCCTGGTGCACGCATTCACGCAGACTTGCTGCATGAGCATTAGGAGTGTCAAAGCGGAAAAAAGTGTATGTATGTGAAGCCGGTCACGTGGTACAGAAGGATGGCGTAGCTTAGAAGAGCGTTTACACACACACACACACACACACACACACACACACACACACACACACACACACACACACACACACACACACACACACACACAAACATATATATATATATATATATATATATATATATATATATATATATATATTGTGATATATTAATATAATATATAACATAATATGTGTGTGTGTGTGTAAACGCTCTTCTATATATATATATATATATTGTACTGAAGGCACTGGGCAGCGGGCATGGTGCTAGTGGATGAGAAGAAGACGACAAGGTGTGCTTGCTTCCCCGTTTCGAGATAGCACCGACCTGTTTTAAGCCTACCGCTGCAACCTAGAGCTAGTGCTGCTAGGCGAACACCCCCCGTTGCATTTGGTGGAGCTGCTGGGTTTCTCTTCAACATCCTGGAACTCCGCAGTCGGACGCTACTACCAGCTGTTACAATGGATGAACCGGGACCGTCCCAGGCTGCTGCTCCCGTGCCCCCGGCCATCGTCTGCTCTGGTGTTATCCGCCAGCGCGATCCGGCTATATTTAGCGGCACAGACGACCACGACGTGGAAGACTGGCTCGCCGAATATGACCGTGTAAGCGCCTATAATAAGTGGGACGACCGCGCCAAGCTCACAAATGTCATATTTTACTTGACTGACGTGGCCAACCTATGGTTCCGCAATCACGAAGCCGATTTTACCACCTGGTCGGCTTTCACGGCGACTTTGGCTGAGGTCTTCGGCCGTCCCGCAGTTCGCCGGCTTCGCGCTGAGCAGCGCTTGCGTGGTCGAGCTCAACGCCAGGACGAGACCTTCACCAGTTACATTGAAGACGTGCTCTCGCTCTGCAAGCGCGTCAACTCATCCATGGATGAAGCAGACAAGATCAAGCACGTCATGAAAGGCATCGATGAGCATGCCTTTCAAATGCTCGTCGCGAAGAGTCCCCGGACGATTGCCGAGCTCATACAGCTTTGCCAGCAGTACGACGAGCTGCGCAAGCAACGTGCATCAACACGCGCTGCTCAGCAGGACACTGCGGATCTCTCCCCGTTGGACTTCGGTCGCGACGCTGCCGACATCTCTG
This sequence comes from Dermacentor variabilis, assembly GCF_050947875.1. Taxonomy (NCBI): domain Eukaryota; kingdom Metazoa; phylum Arthropoda; class Arachnida; order Ixodida; family Ixodidae; genus Dermacentor; species Dermacentor variabilis. The sequence continues at coordinate 64,712,522 of NC_134572.1, forward strand.
CTTTAATGCCGGAGATAAAGCAGTTCATCCGCCAGGAAGTCGCACGCCAACTCTCTCTGGCGAATAGCGCACCCGAGCCGTCGACAACCCTGGCTCCTTCGCTTCGTCACGTCATTCAGACGCAAGTTGCCGCGGCGCTGCCATCTGCCCCTCCTCCGCAGCCTGCAGCTGGACCGCTAACGTACGCTGACGTTGTCGCGCGGCCTTACACTCCTCCGGCTCCTGATTCCTACCGGGCCACCGGCACCTTCCATGTACCGCCGCCACCTTCGCGTCCGATAGTCGTTCCTTACTCGGCTGCTGGAGCCCCTGTCGTCAACCCGTGGCGAACACCTGATAACCGGCCAATATGTTATTCATGCCATTTTCCGGGCCACGTAGCACGATTCTGCCGCCGTCGCAGCCCCCGTTTACCTGACAGTGGGGGTGCCTCAAGCTACAGGCCTGCTCGACTTCCGCGTCAGGACCCATCTAACCTTCCTCCGGACACCTCTTACACTCGCCTCCCCTTCGATTCACGCCGGTCGCCTTCCCCACGTCGCCGATCCATTTCCCCGATGGTTCGCCGACCCAGCCCAGCCCGAGAGGAAAACTAGCAGTCGCAGTTCCAGAGGCAAGAACTGCGTTTCCGTAGAACATTTCAAGGCCTCATTCTGCGCCGGCGAACGAAATTGAACTGTCCGTAGACGGCGTCACCGTACACGCACTTATCGACACCGGAGCCACCGTTTCTATTATTAGTGAGAAGCTCTGCCGCAATTTGAACAAAGTGACCATTCCCCTTACCTCTCTTTCTCTGCGTACGGCAACCTCGCATCGCGTTCAGCCTTCAGCGTCGTGCACAGCCCGGGTTGTCATTCAAAGCGTTATGCATGTTATCGAATTTGTCGTCCTGCCTCGTTCCTCGCACGACGTTATTCTTGGTTGGAATTTCCTATCTGTAAATCAAGCTCTTATCGACTGCGCTCGTTGCGAACTTACGTTATCAGTGCCGTGTTTTGACCCTGACGACCATTATTCTCCTAAAGTTGTTGCCGCCTCTGACATCGATATTGCACCTTTCTCCGCCGCTCTGGTTCCTGTGTTATGTAGCTCTGCTGCGAACTCATCTGTCCTTTTTACGCCGTCGACCACTTGTGCGCGCCGCCGGAACTTTCTTCTTCCGTTTGCTGTCGTCACTTTTTGCGAAGGTTCTGCTGCCCTTTACGTGTGCAATCCGTCCGCCTGCCCATCATCCCTACTCCGTGACGAGTGCCTGGGTACCGCTGAAGCTTTCGATAGCATTCTTCCGGCCACCATGTTTGGTGATACGGCATCACTTCCGATTTGTGCCGTAACTCCTCCCGCCGCGACCGATGCCCCTGTAGACGTCTTCGCTCGTGCCGTCGACGCAGAACTCACACCTGCGCAGCACACCGAAATCATCAAGCTCCTCCAGCGTTTTCGTGCCTCATTTGACATTGGCCAACCGTCCTTGGGCCGGGCGTCCGCAGTCGTTCACCGTATCGACACCGGCCAACAAACACCATTGCGCCAGCGTCCGTATCGTGTGTCGGCCGCTGAACGCCGTGTCATCGACCAGCACGTTGACGACATGCTGGAGCGTGGCATCATCCAGCCCTCTAACAGTCCCTGGGCATCTCCGGTTGTCCTTGTCAAAAAAAAAGACGGCTCCATTCGGTTCTGCGTCGACTATCGCCGCCTTAATCGAATAACGCGCAAAGATGTCTATCCTCTGCCACGCATCGACGATGCCTTGGACAGTCTGCAGGGAGCGGAATTCTTTTCCTCGCTGGATCTACGCTCCGGGTATTGGCAAGTGCCAATGGCAGAGGCCGATCGCCAAAAGACAGCCTTTGTAACTCCTGATGGGCTATATGAATTCACCGTCATGCCGTTCGGCCTCTGCAACGCGCCTGCCACTTTCGAGCGAATGATGGATAGCATTCTTCGAGGACTGAAGTGGAAAACGTGCCTCTGTTATTTGGATGACATTGTGGTTTTTTCCACCGACTTTGCGACGCACCTCAGCCGCCTCGAGCAAGTCCTTGCGTGCCTCTCCACTGCAGGACTGCAACTCAATCTGAAGAAATGCCACTTCGGCGCTCGCACACTTACTATTCTCGGTCATGTAGTTTCCAAAGACGGTATCCTCCCGGACCCCACGAAACTTAGCGCCGTAACCGAGTTCCCCAAACCAACCACCATGAAAGAGCTTCGCAGTTTCATCGGCTTGTGCTCATATTTCCGGCGCTTCATCCGTAACTTCGCCTCCATCATCGCCCCCTTGACGCAGCTTCTCACCGGCAGTTCTGACCTATCAGCCTGGTCCCCAGCATGCGACGACGCATTCCAAGAACTGCGACGCGTTCTCACCTCTCCTCCAGTACTGCGACACTTCGATCCATCTGCACCAACTGAGATCCATACGGACGCTAGCGGTGTCGGGCTCGGCGCTGTTCTTGCACAACGCAAGGATGGCTTCGAAGAGTACGTCGTCGCGTATGCCAGCCGCACCCTTACCAAAGCCGAGGCGAACTACTCGGTTACTGAAAAGGAATGTCTGGCCATCATTTGGGCAATCGGAAAATTTCGTCCTTATGTGTACGGGCGTCCATTTGACATCGTGACCGACCATCATGCCCTATGCTGGTTATCTTCATTAAAAGATCCAACTGGTCGGCTCGCCCGTTGGGCATTGCGCCTGCAAGAGTACGACATCCGCGTTGTTTATCGCTCCGGCCGAAAACATTCAGACGCAGACGCTCTATCCCGGTCACCCCTGCCCTCCGGTCCCGTCCACTCGTCTATTTCCACACATGGAGCCTTCGCCCTCAACATTACCGACATGCCATCAGAGCAGCGCAAGGACCCATGGATCTCTTCGCTTATTGACTTCCTGTCTAGCCAGTCGCCAGCGCCAATTTCTCGGACGCTCCGTCGTCAAGCCGCGCACTTCATCATTCGGGATAGCCTGCTGTACCGCCGCAACTACAATTCGAGCGGTCGCAAGTGGTTGCTTGTTATACCCCGACACCTGCGCCCTGACATCTGCGCCACGTTCCACGACGATCCCCAATGCGGCCACGCTGGTGTCTTAAAGACATACTCTCGCATCCAGCTTCGGTACTACTGGCGCGGTATGTACCGCTTCGTTCGCCAGTACGTCCGGTCCTGCCTCATATGCCAACGACGCAAGACGCCACCTCAACATGCCACCGGTCCCTTGCAACCTTTACCATGCCCCGCGCGCGCGTTCGACCGCGTCGGCATTGACCTATACGGTCCGCTTCCCAACACTCCAAGTGGCAACCGCTGGGTTATTGTCGCTATCGACCACCTCACGCGGTACGCCGAAACTTCAGCCCTAGCATCTACCACAGCAAAAGACGTCGCCAGTTTTATCCTTCGAAACCTGATTTTACGCCATGGAGCACCTAGAGAATTACTGAGCGACCGCGGTCGCGTTTTTCTCTCCGACGTCATTGCAGCATTGCTAAAGGAGTGTCGCATCATTCACCGTACCACCACGGCATATCATCCTCAAACTAATGGGATGACAGAGCGTTTCAACCGCACCCTTGGTGACATGTTGGCCATGTATGCTTCATCTGACCACTCGAATTGGGATCGCATTCTGCCTTTCGTCACCTACGCTTACAATACCGCCACGCAAAGCACCACTGGGTTCTCCCCTTTCTTTCTCCTTTACGGACACGAACCTTCATGCACTATGGACACGATTCTGCCTTACCGACCAGATGCTTCGGAGTGCACGACTGTTTCAAGAGCGGCTGCTTACGCCGAAGAATGTCGCCAGCTCGCTCGTTCGTTGACATCCCAGGACCAGTGGCGCCAAAAGCATCGCCATGATTCATCTACTGCGGCTACGTGCTTTGCTCCTGGCTCGCTGGTCTGGTTGTGGGTGCCCTCTACTCCTCCAGGCCTTTCCTCTAAGCTCCTCTCCAAGTACCACGGTCCTTATCGGGTACTGAAGAAAACATCCGCGGTCAACTACCTCATCGAGCCAACGGAAGCGCCTTCCGACCAGCGTCGTCGCGGCCAGGAAATTGTGCACGTCTCCCGGCTCAAGCAGTGCCATGACCCTTCTGTGTTTTCGTGCCCTTAGGTCGCCAGGTTGGCTACTCTTTCGGTGCGGAGTGATTGTACTGAAGGCACTGGGCAGCGGGCATGGTGCTAGTGGATGAGAAGAAGACGACAAGGTGTGCTTGCTTCCCCGTTTCGAGATAGCACCGACCTGTTTTAAGCCTACCGCTGCAACCTAGAGCTAGTGCTGCTAGGCGAACACCCCCCGTTGCAATATATATATATATATATATATATATATATATATATATATATATATATATATATATATATATATAGTGAAATTTACTGTCTTCTGCTGAGGACCACCGTCAGTTGCGTATCGCTCGAAGAGGCAGGACACGCGCCGAGTCATCTCCAGAATAACGTTGGCTTAGAAGAACTTCCTGGAGGCCTAGTTGGCGCCATGCCTGACATATTTTTAAAGCGCAAGAAAGGACACGGCATCTTTGTTTGACCTTCCTTTTGTGTCGTTTTTCGCGCTTGACAAATTTGTCCTGAACAACACTTTGCAATGTGGTGAAAGTGGTTTAAAACATGGATTCGGCACCTCAAAGAGGTGCGAATTAATGCTTGCGCTTTTCTATCGCATTTGTGGCTATATCTCCGTTGAATGTCTAACTTGGTAGCATGACAACACATAATAACACTTCCGAATTCCTCAATACTATACCGCACTTCAACTACATTCGATAGCGCAAGAGCAAAAAACACGGGAACACCACCATGGAGCCGTCATAGCTTATCCTTTACATTTGTTTTTTGCTGCGCCATCAACCTTGAACTGGTAACTGAAACCTCGTTCAGAAAAATAAAGTAACGAAACGGGTGTCTGGAATGCATGCAAGAAGATGTCGTATGCACGTAAAAGTCGAAATGCTGAGCCTTAACCACAGGCGACTATTTCGACTGGGCATCAAGGGAGGCAACGGTTGAAGGACCATCCGTCTCCAACAAAAAGGAAGAGCGTGGTTGTGCGGCCAGTATGCTTCGCATAAAAGAGACGTCGTTCGAGTCCCAACGAATGTACGTACGTGTAGCTTTAAGCTAGCGTCCCGTTCTCTCTCTCTCTCCCCTCCCCCCTTAAGCTCAGTCGACGCACACAGCGTTGAGGTAGCGCCAGCCGGTGCGGTTCGCAGGTGGTGCGTTCGCCTGGCGTCAGAGGTCGCTAATAGCTTCCGCGCACCCAGGGTGCGAAATAAAGAGTGCGCGCGCGGATGGGGATGGATGGGCCTAATGACCGCCTGCGGAGCCGACGAGCTACAGCCCCCCTCCCCCCCCCCCCCCGACCATCGCCTTCGCCGAAGCGCTGACCGCGTTCGCTGCAGATTGATTTAGCGTGGGAGGTCTTTTCCGCGAAGCAGGAGAGATCAATGAGGCGCGGGCTCTCCCGGTGTAGGACGAAGGAGAAGCAGCGCCACTCCGTTCAACCGGAGTTTGCGTCCAGTGTAGCCGGGGCCGAGTCCACCACGAGTGGGCTTGTTTAATGATGTCGGTGATTACGTGGCACGGAGTGATACCTAAATGGAAAGGCCACGATGCGGGGAGCAATAGCGACGGGCAGCGAGAAAGACTTGTTCCGGATGGTATTCAGTTCGGACGGCGCGGTTTGGCGCTGTCGGCTACAACGGCGTATCAAAAAAGGATCAAGAAAGTGGGGCTCTCGTAACGGTACACTTCACGATCAACGGTGTAAGTAGAGCACCGAGACATGTGGCAGTAAAGTTCGAAGCCCCCTCAATCATGTCCTAAAGAAATGCTTCCGGCCCAAGTTAGTTTCGCAATGGGTAAAGTATCTGACGTGACTGATTCGCATTAGTTCATTGCGGTCTGCCTTGGTTTGCTCGCGTCATGCGTCGAAAAGCCCAATTAAGCCGCTTGCACTGCTTCTGCCGCAGAGTTTCACAGTCTGACTACCTCCTTCACATAGCTTATCTTGCGGACTTATAAAAGCACAAGCACGCATGCGTAAAGGAAATTTCGTCCCAAAAGCATCAGACGAGTAATATCACGTGTATAAGTGTGGACACACATGTGAGAAGTGGACAAAGCAGAAATTTTATTAACATTGCCTGCGTCAGATTTATGGGTGGTGTAGCAAACGTTCCTTAGTTGATGCGTTTGTCAGCGCTTCCTGCCACGATTCCGCCTCAGCGTAGAGAGAACAAGCGATATTCTTTGCACCAACGTGTGGTGAGTCCAACAAACAACAGCTAAGCTTTCGTAGCCATCGTAAGCCGTTTAACAGTCTTTCGATCTTTCTAAGCGTTGATTGACCCTTCCGCACGCCTTCGATACCTTTCTAATGCTTTCGGCACGTCACTATACTTGCTTTCGAAAACATACGCTGTTATTTGGACATCCTTGTGAACGTTCACTTGATATCCTCGACAAGCGATAATCTTTAGTTGGAAGTTGCCTCCGTACGCTCTCAACCAGCTACGATAGTCATCGCTTGCTTGACGGTCGCGCTCTTCTCCTGATTTGACACCAATGTCGTTGTCCTAATCTGTTCCCGTATAGCCCCCTTGTATAGACCGTTGCAAGCAGAGCTTTCGAAACGCCGTCCTTATCCCCACCAGACTGCTGATAGTGCATGTGGTTAGCTTGCGCGACCGCCTGCACACCAGAACAGCGGCATTGAGTGAGCTTTGAATTCGCGCGCAACAGTCCAGAGCGCATGTTTTTTGAGGCGCTGTGCAAGGGCGCACGAAAGAGAACACGCGATTGATACGAAACAACAATTAGTGACAGGGCGGAACATCATTTCCGGATGCGTGCTATTAATGCTCCCGTTCAAGAAAACGTTACACAGTGCTTTTGTTTGCAAATGTCGGACGATTTGGGCAGTAACACTCGCTGCGCGGTTCAGGATGGGGTCTCTATACGGCCCTAGCGGGATCACGAGGCACGGATGCCTACTTAATACTTCAGGCTGTCGGACGACAAGCGACCAAGATGCTCCGTAAGCAGGGCGTTGCAATCCGGAACAAAACACCACGTTACCTCCACAAAAGTTCTACAGTAGGCTTCGCCGCACACTAGTAATGCTCGCAAAAAAGTACGCTTTAAAGGCGGCTAAGTGCAAAGGCGGATGGAATGATGAGAACGATTGCGTGCGCCGGCGAAAACGACGTAAACGGTGATTTCATCACATTAGCCTTCATCAGCCAATCCTTCACAGCATTCATACGCCCTTTTTAGATAGAAAGCAAACCGAAACCGATTTAATGTAAAACAGGAGGCTTTCTTTGGCAGCTAATCAGTAATTCCACACCTCATAACTCCCACGCGTATCATTTTTCATTTCATCGTTCGTTGCGCTATTTTTAGCTAGCGATAACATAAAAAAAGAAGGTGCGTCGTCGTGTCGGGAGTACCTCGCCCGCGTGAAGCAAGACAGGCTCACTCCGACACACGCTTGTCGCGATCGCTGCCTCCTAAAACGGTCTCTCCAAAGTGACCAGAGGAAGGAGGAAAAGGAGCGGGACAGAAAACGGTTAGATGAGGGGAAGTAGGGAGGGCGCGCTCCCGGCCGAAGCGTCAACGCGGGGCGGAGCAATTTGGGGACGAACGTTTATTGGCTGCTCGCGGAACGGCGCGTGCGGCGAGCAGGGAGCTCGGGAGACAAAGGAAGGCGCCGCTGAATTAGGGGACGAGAAGGGGAGGATGAGGAAGAAAGGCGATAAAACGACGTAGGCAGGGGCGCGGAGCGCGAAAAACCAACGAAGAAAGAAACGGGCGTTGCGATGAAATAGGGTGTTTTAGCGGACGACCTTCACATCTGTATTTTTGCTTCGTTTCTGCAAAGGCAAAACATGATAGTAGTGCTCTAGACAGCGTATTGCATGCTATATTGTGAAAAACGGCCGCCGCTTCTCTTTTGTTTGAGTATACAAGGCGCGTACCTTTTGAATGCCGATCTAATAACGGCCTCCGGTGGGTAAACAAAAAGGAGGACTCAGAAATACTTTAGAGCTATTCCGATTGTTTCTAATCGCCCTCTAGAAAGCTTTAAAGAGCAGCAGCTCTTGCGAGTTTTTCTGCGCTGCACGAATCAGTTGCCAGCAGCAGTGTTTCTTTCTCTTTACTTTTCGAGGTTGTTGATGGACTGGAGGCGTATTTAGGACATATTCGGGCGGAATCTTGCCAATTTCTGCCCGATCCGCGTATGTTCGTGCACGTTATGTTTTAAGAACTTATGTTTATAGCCGCGTTATCACTTGCTACGACAGCTGAGGCCCTCTTCTTTTATCGCGGAGTATTAAGTTGCGATACGAATAGACCTCCAGATGCAGCTTGGAGACTTGGTGATCTTTTCTTTTTAAAGGGTAGAGTTAGCATTTCAGCAGCTAGCGCTCTCAAAAGGCTTGTTTCATTTCGTCATACCCCGTTTTTTTAGATTTAAGTACAATTATCTTAAGAAAAGCGACGCTATTTCTGAAGCGCTACCCCAAGTGCCTTAAGTCGGAGCCCGTTCCTGTATTTACCTGCTGATTGTGAGAAGCAAAATGTACAACGCGTATGAATTTAATAATAAATATGCCTGTAATAAAAACAGAATGTGTGCGGACCAACGCCCCGAAAAAGAAACTGGGCCATTTTTTTTTAGCACGCGACCAATAACATGCAAAATTAATTATTTTGTCTGATCTCTTTCACACCCCTTTTAATCAATATAGCTTGCTTCGGTTAGGTGCTGGAGTTTAGCAGCGCGCGTCAGTAATTTTCCCTAAGAAACTAACCGACAGCTAACCTCCCGCTGAATTTTTATTGCCCCAGAACTGCTCGCCCAGCGCCGAAACTTCGGTTTGAATTGCCATGCTCCTCCGAGAAGAAAGAACCATATTACTAGGCGGCACTCAAGTCGTTGTAAAAAAAACCATCTTCCACCGTATTGCGTTCGCATGGCCGGCCGTCGTGATGCTCATAATCATTTTAATGAACCGAAGGCCACCCGAGCGCGTCCACTCCCGTTTAAATGGAAAGTCGTTACAACGCGCCGCGCTTTACCGAGAATGAGCGAAAAACACCGAGAGTAAAACGAACAGTGTAGGCACCGCGCTGAACTCTAGACACACAAGCGCACACACATAACGGAAGACACGGCACTGCAGCGCAATTCGGGGGCCATTACCTTTTGTTTCAACAATCACAGAGCCGAGCTTTATTGTTCCATAAGGCGCGTCCCGATGGCGGAGAGAAACAAACGATCCAGGGCTTCAAGTCCGCAAATTGCTCGCGGTCGGCCGCAGCGCTCTTTCGTTTTTCTGCTTGCATTTTTATTTCGCGTATGGCAGCCGCGGAAGAGAGAGAGAAAAAAAAGTAGGATGAGAAGGAAACCGTGGGGAGGGTGGGACACTTTACATTCTCGCCAAACCGCCGATGGGAAATCCGCTAGTTGGCGCTGCGGGGAGGGCGAGAGTACAGAGCTAGAGGGAGCTTCCGCGGAGCCACCGTCACCGGGCCACCACAATGGGCCTCAAATGGCCCTTTCACCAGGTAATCAAACCGTACCCGAAACAGCGCTGTGTTCCTCTCTTTTTTCTTTGCTCCCCAATGCCACCCTCCTCAACACCCTTTCTTCTTCTCTGCAAAAGTGGAGTTACCGCTTGTCGGAATGGCCCTGTTTTCCTCCCCCTTTCCCCACCCTTTCTTCCCAGCCCGTGTCGTTTATACTGGCGCACCATTTTGTACACTCGCTCGTTTTATCGTTCCGTTTCAGGCCACTCTTGCCATGTCGTTGCGCCGGCCGCTCCTGATCGCCGGTGAGTTTTCTTGCAGGAAAGAAGGAGCGCGGAGGAGAGAGTGGAGCTCCCCCTTGGCGTGGATAACAGAAAGACCTCGCTCATTCTGTGAACAAAAGAGAGTACCGTCAACTCCATTTGAGGGAGTAACTGGTTGTCACATATACGTGTAACACGATTTTGGTAGAGTTACCAGACATGAATTTCAAGGCATGCGCAATGGACAAGTTTCTCCTTAAGATTACGCTCATTGGGGGCTCCGTGGAAGGCTCCTATCAATTATGATGCCTAAAAATTGATGAATCCTTTCATAATTGACAGTCTGTCCGTTAATGTAGAAAGCATGGGGAACAGCTACGCTCCATGTTGCAGTTATGCAAAGCTTTATTTCTAAAAAAATTATGGCGTTTTACGTGCCAAAACCACATTTCTGATTATGAGGCACGCCGTAGTGGAGGACTCCGGAAATTTCGACCACCTGGGGTTTTTTAACGTGCACCTAAATCTAAGTACACAGGTGTTTTCACATTTCGCCCCCATCGAAATGCGGCCGCCGTGGCCGGGATTCGATCCCGCGACCTCGTGCTTAGCTTTATTTCTAAGATTATTGTGTTACAGCCTGCCAGCTAGTGCTGTCCAATGTGTGCAAGTCCAATGTTCGCTCATTCGAGCTTCCACAGGGACTTAGATTTAGGTGCACGTTAAAGAACCCCAGGTGGTCGAAATTTCCGGAGTCCTCCACTACGGCGTGCCTCATAATCAAGAAGTGGTTTTGGCACGTAAAACACCATAATTTAATTTTTTTTCCACAGGGAGAGACACTATGCACCAGTCTAGGACTACCTCGAAATAATTCAACTTCTGCAACAATCGTGCTTGCCAGAGATAATTTAATTGCAACATAACGGGTGTTTCAGTGAACACTTCCATTTTTTTTTATATTGCCTATGGCAGATAGCACAATTCTTGCCCGTGGGCTGGTCTACTCGAAGAGGCGGACGTTAGTTTAAAAAAAAATAAACCATAAGCGTGTAATTAAGGAAAATTGCTAATTAAGTTTCTAAATAATTACCTTATGGCGCGTATTGCAATTTACAAATTATAGCTAAGCAGTTCGTAAGGCGGATCCACTTGGAACTAATTCTCAGGATGATGCCAGTTTCAAGATATTAGTTCCCGAACTTTCCGGAGAAATGCATTGGCGTTCCAGTTACTTTTGTGTTCCATTGCCTAAAACCACGTTTGTTAAGAAATTAAGTGGAACGACAGTACATTTTTACTGCAAGTTTGAAGGCGCATATCTTTTAAATGGTGTCATCGACACAGTTATTTTCAAGTGGACATGCCTTCCACTCTCACCAGCTAGTATTTGTAAATTGCAATATCTACCATAAGGTAATTAGTTAAAAACTTAATTAGTGTATTTTTAATGAGCGAATATGCATTTATTTTCTTACGTAATGTCCGCCTCTTCGAGGAGACGAGCTCATGGACTGAAACTGAGCTATGTGCCACAGGCAATCTTAAAAATATTTTGAAAGTGCTCACTGAAACACCCTGTATATCACTGCTGATGGTCTCAGGGAACACATTCGACATATTTCCCGCATTTTCGGTCACCACTTGGCCATCTTGCCCTCACAAAGACCTCGAGCGACATTTTACAAAGTTGTCACCACTCATCAAGAGAGAGAGAGAGAGAGCCCTTTAATGAAAGGCGGAGATTTTAGCCGGCGTACAGACATCGTTGACATGCTACTCTGCGTGGGGAAGGGAATTGGGGAGAGAAATAGAGAAGGAGAGAGGCGAAAAAAAAGGAATAAGTTAAAAAAGAAGTGGACACTGAGTTTTCTGATTCATGGGCAACGGCGTGCTTCAATCCTTCAGTGTATTCACTGTCCTACAACTAGGTGACATAATTCGCTGCATGAAAGGTACGTGAGGGTGACAGAGGACAACTACAGTTTGTCGAGGTGACCAATGTTTTCTAAGTATGTGAATAAAAAGTTTATCGTACGCCTCTGTTGTGTGAGGCAGGCTAAAAGGCCTAAGACACAGTCAAATGACAAAGGTCTTTGTGTAAGCGAATGCATGCAATGTTCATAGAACGCACGCTCGGCGGCGTACGCTCGACACTCAAACAGGATATGCTCCACGTGTTTTCAATTGAGTCACTGTCGTTGCAGTGTGGACTTGTAACTTGACCGAAGCGGTACCGTAAGCCGTTTCCATAGGCGGAGTTCAGGCGAAGACGATGATATAGAGATTCTAAATGGCGAAGAATGCTGGATGGGAGTCTGGATCTGAGATTTGGGTCAATTGAGTAAAGGAAAGGGTAATCTCGGGTCGGCAAGTTCCACAGCCGGTCCTTTTCTTCAGAAGCAAATATTTTAGCTAGTTGGGAAGCACCACATCTAGTGAAATAAATCCGCTTATAGTTTTGGTGTTGAAGACCTTTGCATGCTGCTTCATCTGCTTTTTCGTTGGACAGAATACCACAATGAAGAATCCACTGAAATTTGATACAGTGGCATGATGCAACGGCCAAGTGATGCAAGTACGCAATGTCGAAAGAAACAGGCTGATGATTGTTTTTTTTTTTTTTTTTGAACGGACCGCACAATGTTTGTAGTGCTCCTTTAGAGTCAGTGATAATCGCCCATTGATCAGGCGCTCGGCGCAATATATAGAGGCCAGCTTCTTTGATACGGTGAAGCTCTGCTGTAGTTGAGGATGTCCTCGGCTGCAGCAGATAAGAAAGCATTTGTCTTGTGGAGGGTACACAAAGACCACAGGAGGAAGTCTCCCGAGTGGTTGAGGCATCAGTGTAGATGTGGGTGTGCTGAGTATATTTCTCGGCTAAGTAGAGGAGAGTGGTCTGTTGCAGCGTGGCTTGTGGCATGCGACTCTTTGTGCCATTTACACCGGGTACAGACTGGTTTGGATCTTGAGGCGAAAGTGTCCAGGGAGGAAAAGTCGGAGGCAGTGATTTCTGTGACTGAATAATCGGAGGAAGGTGCAAGATCTGCAAAGTTTCACCAAAGCCAGACTTACTGTCGGTTACTCGGACACGCTACATAAACTGCTTCTTCCCTTGGACCACATGCCGAAGATGGGTGGAGGAGGAGGAAACAACTTTATTAAATAGTAGGGGAAGGGGGAGCCAGGTCACGGGGGGAGGCTAGGTCGGGGCCCAGGGGACGCAGCTGTCGCCATCCATTCCGACAGCCTGGACTGCGATTCTTGGTCGACAATTCTCAACGCTTTCTCCCATTCCTCAGGTGAGGGTACTAGCCGCAGGAGCTCTTCGGGGGAGCGGGGGGCGGTTGCATCCCCATAGAATGTGGTACTGTCCAGCCTGTGCTAAGCTTCAAAACGTACATGGCGAGACGCTGTCATCCTTCAGGATGGCCGCTAATCTCCTGGGGCTGAGCACACTGCGCGTTTGAACTCTGCGCAGGGCCACGGTCTGTTGCCTGTTTAGGCCGCCGCATGGAGGCGGGTAAATCTGTCGTTCCTCTCCTTGCCGACGGAGGCGATCTCCGTAACTTCGTGACAGTGTTTCAGAGTTTTCCGGAGGAGGCTGCCCCTCGGCCCGGTTAGTAGTTGCGCGGGATGTGAGGGGGGCAGCTTCGTTGCCGGTGTTTCCCTCGGGGCTAGGGACCCAGAGAAGCCTGATGCTTATCTCCGGCCTCTGTAGTTTTTCGGCCGTGGTTTGGCTTACTCGGCCCGATCTGAAGCTTTTGATCGTTGACATTGAGAGCGATACTATGGAGAGCGTCCCTACGACTGCGGTTGCACTAGCAATTGCGGCCTCTTCCGCTTCCAGGATAGACCTCGCTGCGATTTCGTCGGTTTGGAGCATCCACCCTGTTCCGTCCACAGCCGCTATCACGTACGTGCCGTTCCCCACAGGCGAGGCGTACACATACGCGGCCGGTTTGTCTGCTAGAGTCTTCTTAAGGGATTCCACGCGTGCACGTCGGCGTCCTTTGTCGTGTTCTCCCATATTATTCGGAAGTGGTGGAGTGACCGGTTTGTTCCTGATGTCTCTCGGAATTTCCACTCTCTTGGTGGTTCCTGTGTGGGGAGGGGGGAGGGAGATTCAGGAGTTGTAGGATCTCATGCCCTTGCTGTGTGCATGACAGCCTCCACCACTGCGCCGCTCTCTGAGCTTCCACGATTTCGGTGATGGTGTTATCGAGTCCTAATTGCATCAGTATTTGGTTGCTTGCCCATGTAGGAAGTCCGGCGGCTACTCTGTAAACTGAACGCAGTAAAGTGTCGATCTTTGCGATGTCGATCTTTCGTAGTTGAAGGAAAGGGCGTGTGTATGCTATCCTGCAGACGAAGTAAGCCTGGATTAGCCTGCATCCCTCTTTCTCTTGGAGTCCAAACTTGCGGCCAGTAACACGTCGCAGCAGCCCGATTATCTGGCGAGAGGTGCTCGCCAGTCTCTTCATAGTTTCTTTGCACGAGTTCTTTTCCTCTAGGAAGAGCCCCAGTACTCTGATGGTGACGACCTGTGGTACTAATTCTCTATTGACTACGATTTGCAGTGCAGTTTTGATTGCCTGCGTTGTTTTGCCGGCAATAAACAGTTATGACTTGGTAGAAGAGCATTTGAGGTCGTTGCCAGCCACGAAGGCTTGTACCATGTCGGCTGCTGTTTGCAATGCCTGTTTGACGGCTCCGACATTACCTTGCCTCGTCCAAATGGTAACATCGTCCGCATAGATGGCATGGCGGATGAGCGGGATCTTGTTAAGTTCTTTTGGTAGGTTCCTCATTGCACAGTTGAAAAGAAAAGGAGATATTACTGCACCCTAGGATGTACCCCGAGATTCATTTGAGGGCTGTCGATATCTCCAATGTTAAAGGTGGCTTTCCGGTACTCATTGTTTATTGGGAAACGATGACATCTAACGGTAGGCATCCTGCTTCCGTTACTGTTCCCGAGACTGAAGAGCCCTTCGGAACGCCCAGGCAAATCCGCAGGCAGTTGTTCCGCGAGGCTTCAGAGTCCTCTTGTTGGCTGGTGATAGTCTCTGAAGCACCGGTAGGCAATGGCGCACCTTCAATGTAGGTTTTTTCAAGTAGTACCATTGAGCGTGAGTTGCATCCTTATCGTGTTCCCGCCATGAATTTGAAAACTTGCGATGCTACAGCAACCCTCGCACGTAGTATTTCTTTACCTGAGGTGACCAAGAGAGATTTCTGTCTACCACGATTCCAAGGAATCGCTGACACGGTACGTACGGCAGCGGCAGTCCACCGAGTAAGAGCGGATATTTGGTCATTTTCTTTCTTGTGAAAGTCATGGCTGTGCTCTTTTCTGGCGAGAGGTGAAGACCTCGGGGAGCCAAATACACGGATAGCTTCAGCAATGCTTTTTGAAGTCGTTGTTGGGTGATATAACGCGAACTTGGTGCGCCCCAGATGCAGATATCATCGCCATAGATTGTAATGTGTACTCCTCGCGGCAGGTTTCTTGTTATGTGTATCAGGGTGAGATTCAATAGGAGCGGGCTGAGCACAGCACCATGGGGTACGCCCTTCTTCACTGCGTAAGACTGTGTAGGTCCGTTCGGAGTACGCATAAATATTTTCCGCTCTGTTAAATAGTTTTCTATCCACTTGTATAGCTTTCCTCCGAGGAAAGCTATACAAGCTATAAGCGCCTTATTTTGAATGTCATTACCGAGACGTACTTAGGCGTGTCCGTCGAATGATCATTCCTCCAGGAATCTAAACCTTTTTCTTTAGGTTACATTCGGCAACCCTTCCTGTCAGAACCTGACTGGAAAAAGGGTCTGTTCTGTGCCGTGGTCGACTAACTGCCGCTTCTGTCCACATTCTGAAACTATTAATGACTGTTTTGTAAAATTGTAAGGATGCCGTGTTCTTCTGGGACATTCTCCAAAAAACACTTAAAAAGTATTTAGATCTCACACCATACACAATTCAATTCCTATCTTTTAAAGATTCCTGTGATCCACCGTATGACATGTTCATGGTACTTGGCCTATACATAGCCTTTGGCGCAGTAGAATGTGTGACAGGCACGCCAAGCCACAGCGAAACACTCGGTCGTTTTTTCAGGGATCTGTTGCTAACGTTCGTAGTGTGTGTGCTGCACAAGAAACAGCGCCGGACTGGATGCCTTTATTGGACGCCTGCACTTGTTTGCCTGACTTTTGAATGCATTTTCAGTCACCTTAAATATCTGTAGAACTTCGTTTTTCTTATTTTGTTGAATAGTCTGCTCCAATGCAATAAATAAAAAATAAACTGGTTATCTAAGATGGTAGAGCTACCGCCCTGGAAAGGCGCTGGCCTCGTGTTTAAATTCCGTACGCCAAGTTTTCTTTTTTTTTTAACTGCGCGGTTTTCTTTCTGAGAAACTTGTATGGGTTTCCTTTGTAGCTACGTGCTGCAATTGGGGTGGGTGTCAAGTTTGCTCTTTCACCCATTCTGTCGCTCTTTGAGTGCAGTAATAAGCTGTGTTGCCTTTAATTACTCAATGTTCGATAGAGTGAACGTCTTCAGCTGGAGTGTAATGTGACCATCGCGACGAGAGGCTACTGCGGCCTGAAGGAGTTGACCTTACACTATCGCTCCATGAGTGTCGTATGCGCCGCACTTCCTTTAGTCTCTCTACGTTAAATTTACTTTTTGTTTCTTGTTTTGCTGTCCATGAGTGCCGCGTTTTCTAAGTTACAGCTCGCCAACGAATTACCGTAACGTCGAGGCTGTCAATCGATCCACGACTGGCTCTTCTTAATTACCCTTAATGAACTACAGAAGCACCGTTGCGCACATCAGTGTCCCGCCAGAGCATCTGCTCTTCTCTTTAACGAGCGAGAAAGGATCACTTCGCCGATGCAATGCATGACAGAAGACAGAGTTGGAAGGTATTACGTTTCTATCTAGCCTTGAAAATTGCTCGAAATATGCCTGTTTTTTTTTTAAATCTTCCTGTCACCACGTGAAGAATTAACCAGATGGGCAGAAAGCTTTGTAAATACAAAAAAAAAACCGAAAAAAAAACGCAGGTCATTCCGCCTTGCGAAGGTGGATGTCCAGCGGAGCTGTAGACATTGTAGTAAAAAAAACTTGTACTAAAAACTTTATTGCATCGCTCATTGTCGCATAGTAACGATGGTCACTGTGATTTGTGCTCCCTGTGATACACACTGATCAGCATATCGCCGTCAGAAGTGAAGAAGAAAGAAAGAATGGAAGGAATAAAGGAATGATGGAGGGACGAGAGAATAGAAGGAAAAAGGAAGGAGGGAAGAAAGAGCATGAAAGGAAGGAATGAAGAACAGAGAGAAGGAAGGAAGGGAGAAAGAAATAGAGAGGAAGGAAGCATGGGGTAAGAGTGCATGGAATGATGGAAGAAATGAAGCATGTAGGGAAGAAAGAATCGAAAGAATGAAGAAAGCATGGAAGTAAGGATGGAAAAAAAGGAGGAAGAAAGAAAAATGGAAGGAAGGGAGGAAGAAAAGACACAGCAAGCCCAGCTTCAAGTTTCTGACTGCTGTCGTAGTAAAAGAAAACTGCAGTCGGCTTACACAACAAGATCACCTAAACGAATTCATGTTCCTGCAAAAGCTTAAGCTTTTTGGGAACAAGCGCCGACGAAGGGAAGGACACTTGATGCACAATTAAGCGTCCTTTCCCTTTCGTCAAACGAAAAGCTTCCATGATCTTTCTTGTGGTGTGGTCATTGCATCAGCGCCAAGTCGCGTCTATCCTTTACTCTGTGCTTCGCCTTAGTCGCGCTTTTCGTTCTGAATGAACGTGCAATAATTCGTCCGGTGTTCCCTGCTTCTGCAGCACTGTTCTGGTACCGCAGACCGTTCCGCCGGTAATTGGAAAACAGTGAATTGCCGTTTGACAACTGAGCGTTTCCCACATATCCCAGCAGTGGGGTAGCGTTTCGTCCCCCCCACCGCTGAAGTCGGCATGCAGGGGCGATAAGTCCTCGTGCGCGTAGCACAGGAGCGGACTGTGTGAATCAACTTGATCTAGGTCATGGCCTCGCGTTTCGAAGCGGCCATTTTGCTCACTGCTTTACGACGTCAACGACGAGGCGTCAAAGAGTCCCTGCTTCGGCTTATTAACACGAATTGTGTGTCATTGCGAACGCTACACAACCCACCGCTGCGATTAGCATCAAATATATTTCTCGATACACGCAGATACAGATGAATCGTTTGCTATGGTCCTTGGACGAAAATTACGAGGCCAATCGAACCGCAAGTACATCTACGGCTTTACTTATACGCCAGTTAGGACTTATGTCGTTTTTGACATTTGTACATCTGAACTTGATGAGTCCGTTTCAATTGGAGCGAACAATTAACAGCTCCATCTGTTCGGTAACGCCGGAAAGACCAACTGAACCGAAATTTTGAGCGGCGTAAGAAGCCTGCTTTCAGATAGTATAGTGTAGTCCCTGCAAAATATTCCGTTTGAAATACAAGTGGATGCGTCATGGAAAGATCTCAAAAGCGCACGTCTTTGATACGGAAACTAAAAAAAAGAAAGAAAAAGAGAAGAAAAACGCCCGCATTAACACTCGGCAGAAGTGACGCAGGACTAAGAATACGCGGCTCCTCGACATGACGTCGGAGATTAGGCGCTGCCTGCGGCCCGCTGAAAGATGTGAGAGGCAACGTGCTGGGGGATTACGCGATATCCGCTAACCTCCCCGTGGTCTCCTTAAACGCAGCCTAAAGGCTGCTAATGAAAATATTGGACAACTACTAGCCCTGCAGCTCTGCCAAGCGAGAGAGAGAGAGAGAGAGAGAGAGAGAGAGAGAGAGAGAGAGAGAGAGAGAGAGAGATAAATGAGATGCGAAAGGTAAGGATCTTAGCCGGAAGATAGATATCCAGCTTGCTACCCTGCACTGGGGAAGGGGCAAGGGGAGGAAGAAGAATGAAGAAGAAAAGAGGCATACACAGAGAAAGAGGGATATGAAAATAAAGAAAAAGAAACGCCAACGCACACAAAGGAACGTGGGAGTGTCACAATCGTTCAAGCAGGTCGCTTGAGCGGAGGATCCTCAGTAGAGCCTTCGTCGCCTTCTAGTGTGAAGACCGCATCAGCCGGCACGCCAAGATCGTCCGCTCAGAAAGCGGCCGGTCGTCGAGGCGTGCCGACTCCGTGACGAGCGGCTGTCTCTAAGATCTGTGGGGCAGGGACAATGACAGAGGGTATGTTCGACTGTTTCCTCGCTACCGCGACTATCACAGGCAGCACTGTCAGCCATTCCGATGCGGCAAGCAAATGCATTCGTACAAGATACTCCAAGCCACAGTCGGCAGAGAGCAGTTGTCTCGGTTCTGGATAGTCCAGATGGAATGCGTAGTCGGAGGAATGGGTCCAGGTGGTGCAGACGAATATGCAGGAAACCTGGCGTATGGTGACTATATAATAGCACACCTGGCGTCTTCCACATGGATCGTGCGGCATCGCGCGCGAGTATGCGAAGCTTTGTTGCTGAATCGGTTTTTGACAGCGGGATGAGTTTCTTCACGGCATCTTCGCGAGCCCTCCTAGCAGCTTCATCGGCATGTTCGTTGCCTATGATGCCGCAGCAGAGTGGGAGACACTGAAAAGTGATGTCATGTCCTTTCTCTGCTAGTTGGTGATTTAAGCGCCTTATTTCCAGCACAAGTTGGTCCTGAGGTACACGACGTAGAGCGTATAGCAGACATTGCAGGGATGCCTTGGAAAATGCTCCATCTTCGTGGTAGATATTCATGAACCATACAAAGCGCGCTGCGAAGTGCAGCAGGCTCCCGCAGCAGTCGACGTTGTCCGGTGAGAGGTCTTAAGCTGAATGGTCATGGCTTTTAGGGGGAAGATCACAGCTCCTGAAGATTACTCCACAGTTGTCGAACCATCAGTGTAAATTTGAAGATGGTCCTTCTAGGTCTCGTGCAGCATGAGTAGAGATAGCTGGAAGTTCCGCCAAGATCGATTCAATAGTTAACGGGGTGCTCATTTCTAAGTTTTACGAAATTTTTTTAGAAATCGCGTGTTGCAGACAACATAATTCTAGTTCTCAAGCTGGATCATTCAGAGAGGCAGACTTTATTTGCACGAGAAATCGAAACACATATTCATCTAGTTCACGAAAATTCACTAAATAGCTTCCTCGCTAATCACTTTACAGCACACTTGCAATTTACGAATTGTAGCCGGTGAAATTGCAAGGCGCATCCAATGAGAAATAATTTCCAGAATGACACCAGTTCGGAGACATGCGCCATCAGACCCGTCGTTAAAATTCACTGCTGTTCCACTTACATTTTTTAACAAAACGCTCTTTTATGCATTGAAGCACAAGAATAACCGTAACGCGCACGTACTTCTTCCCACACATTGGGAAAAAATATCCTCCAAATGGTGTCATCCTGGAAATTAATTTTAACTGGATGCGTCCTTCAAACTCCCAGGCTACAATTCGCATATTGCAATATTTGCCGTAAAGCAATTAATTAAGAAGGGATTAGTGGATTTTCATAAATCAGTTGAAGATGTGTTTCGATTTATCGTGTCAGTAATGCCCGCCTCTTCGAGTAATCCTGCTCAAGCGCAAGAGTTATGCTATCTGCCACAGACGAGTTTTAAAGAATTCTGTAAAATTTACGTAAGATCACCCCGTATATACGGCTTTAAAAAATTAAATTATGGGGTTTAACGTGCCAAAACCACTTTCTGATTATGAGGCACGCCGCAGTGGAGGACTCCGGAAATTTCGACCCCCTGGGGTTCTTTAACGCGCACCTAAATCTAAGTACACGGGTGTTTTCGCATTTCGCCCCCATCGAAATGCCGCCGCCGCGGTCGGGATTCGATCTCGCGGCCTCGTGCTCAGCAGCCCAACACCATAGTCACTGAGCAACCACGGTGGGTTTGTATATAAACTGCTTGTGCATAACTAAGTTAGTCAAAGTAAAATTTTGTTGCAGTTGGCTTTAAACCTGAAATAACAATAAAGATAGCTTTTCTTCCACATTTATCAGACTCGCAACAACAGCAACCTAGTTCTACGAGAAGAAGAAGAGAGAGAGAGAGAGAGAGAGAGAGAGACAGAGAGACAGAGAGATAGATAGATATATATATATATATATATATATATATATATATATATATATATATATATATATATATATATAGAGAGAGAG
Source organism: Dermacentor variabilis (assembly GCF_050947875.1). Lineage (NCBI taxonomy): Eukaryota > Metazoa > Arthropoda > Arachnida > Ixodida > Ixodidae > Dermacentor > Dermacentor variabilis. The sequence continues at coordinate 64,733,581 of NC_134572.1, forward strand.
AGAGAGAGAGAGAGAGAGAGAGAGACGTATACCGTCCCATCGATACACAATATCAAAACACCGAAATGCACATCTTACTTCAACCAAACTGCGCCGTAAGTATTCCTGCTATCGCTGATCTATATACGCTCTCCTAAAAATCATTTTCTCTGGCAATCATAACAGCGAGCCGTTGAATGTGAAAGCGACTCGGTACCAGGCTCGCTTTCAAGACAGCCCGCCGGCTCTACACCTGCATAAGCCTTGAGCGAGCCTCAATTATATGCTTCCAGTTCTGTTCTTTTTACACCCCTGTTGAACATGGAGCTACAGCGACACACTCGAACAATCGTTACCCATTTCGCCGCCGCAATTTGCCTTTCGGTGCGGGACATAAACTCCGATCGAAGCATATATATGCACGAGCCCCTCCGAGAACCGGAGTGCGTTTCCCGTTCAGATTCGCCGCTTTGCCGTGACGGCCGTTCGTGCCACTATACGCAGCCGTAGCCAAGAAGAGATTCAGCGCACATGTATAATGTCGCGTAAATACCGGCACAATTTTGTTTTAGACTTGAGGTTTTGAGAGCACGGCTCGTTCCTTGCTACCAGAATACGCCTTTATAACCCAGTAATGGCACCGAATGGCCGATTCATATTTATACATGCATGATAGCTTCTAGCGGTGCACTCAGTCCAATCCATGCGGCACGAAAAACAGAGAAACCGAATGGTCCAACAAGAGTAGCAATGCGGAATCTCTCTCTCTCTCTCTCTCTCTCTCTCTCTTGTTTTGTTTCTCGTTTGATATTCGTGACGTATGATGCGCGCACTTTCTCGGTGTCATGCAAGGTGTTACGGGTAAGCTTAGCTCTCCTGACGTCGCACATTCTTTGCGTTCGGAACCACAAAAAGCAACGTGTCGAATGTCTCGGCCAGACCCGTAAGTTTAGAACGCGTAACCTCGCGTTATTGATTGTTATTTTTTTACTTATTAATTGAGATTTAGCGCCGCGGAGCAACACCTAAGCTATGGGAGTGTATTGGAAACGCCTGAGTAACGAAAACTCATCCAAGTTGGCACCCCTGCATCTTGAAAGACACGGCACGAAAAAAAAAAAGACGCACAAGACGAAAAAGAATGAGAGGACAGCGCATGTCCGGTCTTACGCTTCCCTCTTGTGCGCCGCATGTTGGCGCTGCTGTTTTTAATAGCGCGACGCGCAGTGACCTTTAGAGCGAAGCTCTTAGGCGCCCGTTCCTGCGTTCAGGGTCAGCGGGCCTCCGCCTCCCTCGGCGTAACCGAGCGAACGAGCATAGCGAACGATGACGATAGCGAACGCGGTGCGCAGCGGAGGGCGAAAGACGGCGAGAGCAAAAGAGAGCGCGAGGAGGAAAACGGAGGCGGAGGGTGCAGCGGTAGCACGAGAAGGAAAGCGGAGAAAGCCACCTTGAAGCACCACCAGGTGGCCCTCACGTTCGCGCTTCCGCGGCATCGGCCGCACCGGTCGCGCGAGGGAAAGAAAAAAAAAGAACCAGAAAGCTCGCCTTAGCGCATAGCATTCGTCGCAAGCGTATTCCGGTAAAGAATACGGTTGCATAAGCTGCAGTTGCCGGGAAACCGTAACTGTGTGGCCGGTCTATACACACAGGATGCCCCACGTAACTTGAGCCAAACATTAAAAGTATCCAAATGCCACGTAGCTGGACCGAACGAAAGTAACGTTGTTTGCCATCTCTTGTAGGTACTCAGACTATTTCTTTGCATACCGCCTAATTAGATAATTAGTTTTAATTAGTTAATCGACTTCTCAAATGTTATGGTTAGATGAAAATTGTCTATGAGAATATTGTAGAGCAACATGAAAAACTCCCGATACAGCCTTCTGTTGCTCGATACGTGCTACATAAAGGTGTTGTTCCGACCGTGAAAGGAGCGGGCGAATACATGCAAAATGCCTCGAGCGGCCAGTCGCGCGGCAATTTTGCGTGTATTCGCGGGCGTCCTTCACGCACGAAAAAAAAGAAGAAAACACCGATGTAGCACGTACTGAGCAACAGAAAGCTTTATCGAGAGTTTTTCATGCTGCTGTACAATTTTATCATTTACACTTCTAATATAACTATAATATTTGAGAAATTAATTAAGACTAATTATCTAATTAGGTGGCATGGAAAAAAAATGTAATCTCAGTATCTCAAAGCGACGGCAAACAGCATTACCTTGGTCCTTTGTCCAGCCATGTGGAACTTGCACCTTTTCAGGTCTTGGTGCATGATGCTTGGAGAACCCAGCATACACGCTAGGAACCAGCCCTCGACGCCACGTGCAAGGCGGCGGCGGCAGCAGCAGTGCAAAAGTCGAAGGAATGAGGCAAAGAAAGCTTAATTTGCTTTAAAATATCGCCCTAGGGATGTTTCACTGTTTACGACATGTAGCATTAAGTACGTGTTTATGTAGCATTACTACGTAAACGAAATCAAAGTACAAACAATTAATTAAATATGTCATCTAGGAAATGCACTTAGGTGGATTCGAACCCAGGTGCTTCACGTGGAAGCCGGACACTTTTTTCTGTTGCGCCACACAGAAGCCACGCTTCAGTTATTAAAATACTGGCATCTATACGCATAAATTGTCCAGAAACTCAAACTGCTTCATTTCATGAGAAACCTAGCACAAGGTCACATCTTACATCGCAGAAGATGCGTCCGTTACGCTTGAAACCTAATATTATTGGAATTTAAAACCAACTTGCCTAAACATCTACTTTAGTAGCGAATACTCTTGTACCTGCAAGGACAGTTTTCAACGGTAGCGAACGAACTACAAGGTGTACGAACACCTTTAGTATAGGGTGTTAAACTTTTATCGTGTTTTGATTTATTTTTCGCGTACACCCTAACTGCAGCGTATCTTTAGCAAAATGGGTGCTAAATTGGTGTTATTGAAGGTGTAAATAAAGAAACACGATTTTAACACTCTTAAGGGTGTTAAGCGTTAATTTGTAATCTTTCCCCGTTTTCTCGTGCTATCCACAACTATTGACGTAGATACGGACCAACAAGCGCTGTTTACAGACCTTTTGCAAAGTGCGAAGTTTGTATGTCAGTAAAGTATATACAGATATCAATTCTGACTTGCCCAAGCATATTGTGTTCTTGGCTGGTCAGCCAAAGATGGAGAGTCTTTTCAAAGAATTTTCTTGTCTAAATAAACACGACATCATCGATAAATCTCACGGCACGAAATAACACATACAAAACAAGTAAATTTATGCACAAGTAAGGCAATAAATTTACGCACCAATCTCTTAAATCAATCACCTTTCTCTTGTTACTGGCAAGACATAAATCACCACGAATTTCGTTAAGTATAGCTGGTACATAGTAATTGCGCATCTTTAACTATAGTTAGTACAGACCATGCAGTGGTCTAACAAAACGTTCTATTTTCCTCAATGTGACATATTTTTTTACAGAACGAGAAGAAAGGCGGTTAACAGTGCAGCCCGATTTTTATCAATCATATAATTTCATATCATATCATATTAATTATATCAATTTCTCGACTTCTTATAATATGATCTTTTTCTGACAGTAGTTTTATATTTATTTTGATTAATAATACCGCATTGACACAACAAAATAAAACAGTTCACGAACCCGAAGGATGCCTAACTCATCCCATTTCTCTTCCATGTCAACCGAGTGTAGTTTGGTGCCGTAAGACATAGCGTTCACGATTCTTTTTTAATATAACATCTTATGCTTGCTTCTTATAGTCTCAGTAGTTGTCATACACACTAATACGGTATTTTAAGACAGTTTCCACTAATGCTGTACAAATTACTCGCATAAGGTGAAAAGGAGATTTCCCCCGAAGGTGATGCATCATGGCCGCAATGGCCCTAATCTTTCTAGCACGATGGAAGAATAGCCTATCTTCCACCGTGCTTTCTAGAGACTTAAACAATCAGGTCGTTCCAAGTGAGCTGTTAGTCAAAGTAGATACCCAGATATAGAACTGTTCGTTCTATTTGCATGGCTTTGCAATCGCATGTGTAAAAACGGGATCAGTTTAGATGCAGTCGTTGGGCCAAAGGAATGATTTTAAGGTTTTTTTTTTAACATATCAGTTTTGTTTTGTGGAGGTTTAAAAGAAAATTTGCGAGAATCACTCAAGTACATTATTTATATCTGTCTGGAGCATTTGAACGCCTTTAATATATTCAGTGGCTTCAAGTGCGAGCGCTGTAGCGTCAGCGCATTGAAAGATTTTTGACTTCATCGGTAATAAACCCAAATCAGACACATAAACATTACAAAGCAACGGGCCGAGTGTACTACCTTGAGGTACACCTAAAGTAACGTTCTTCGAACCTCCGTACGTATTATCAAGTATAACATGCTTCAACCTGATTGTGAATAATTTACAAAAAAAAAACGTTTTGAAATGACCGTGGAGACCAAGCGAGCTTAATTTTCCGAGTAGTAACGTATCGTCTAACGTGTCAAATGCCTTTGTTAAATCCAGAAGTAGGGCTAACACAACGTGGTTATTTTTTCTAATCCATTGTAAACATAATCAAGAAATTCTCAAATAAGTGTTGTCGTATTTCTATTATTTGTAAAACCAAATTGCGCAGCGTTGTTCAAAGAGTATTTTTCACAGAATGATTGCATAACGTATGCTAAATGCTTTTCCATAATATGCCCTACCGATGACAGTATTGCAATGGGCCTACAATTTGTTAAGCCACCTTCCTTGCTGTGTTTGTACACAGACCGGACAGCATATATTTTATGTTCTTCGGGTATATTACCACTTTCAAATATACCGTTCAGTATGTTCAGATGAACAGCTTTCAAAACGCCAAATTTCCCGTGCAACCTCTGAGACGAATGCCATCATATCCTGGTGGCTTGAACTGTTTGATTCTGCAAATAATGCTCCATAGAGCTGATATGCTGATATGAGGCGCAGATATGCTGTACGTGCACATGCTCGCTTTAGTATATGTTGTACAGCACTACTGACTGTTATAGTTCGCAAACTTTCTGTTGTATATAAGAACACATCATGAAAGTTATCCCAAAGCACGTTCATGTTTTCCTTTAAAAAAAAATCTTCTTTAGTGTGGCATCAGGAGAAGCCTTTTTCTGCCAATCCATTAGTTCATTCGCGAGCTGACACGTTTTCTTTCCGTCATATTTATTCAGTGAAAACTGTCGCATGAAAAAGGATCTTTTCACCTGTAGCATTTTAGCCGTTACTTGATTCGGCAATGCGCGATGTTCATCTCTTGGCGCTTTATCTTCAGGTTGTTTCCTACATTTTTGCCATGCCTTATATTTCGCGCAGCACAACCTTGCTATCGCATGAGTTATCTATTTCTTATCTGCGTTTCTTATTTTGATGTTAACAGATTTAGTTGTCTGCTCACAGACATTGCGAAGGATTTTAATAGTTTTCTCGTATAAGCTGATGTGATCCAAATGTAAAGGGAACTAGGATTAACATTATGAATTATTTGGTCTATTTTTATCTGGAACAAAACCTCTAATAATACCTCGATCAGTTCTATGATCGCCAGACATAATTGCAACCGTTACAAAGTAATGATCGGCTAGTTCTTCCTCGATAACTCCGGAAACATATCGCTGGTTTTGCAAACGAAATACTATGTGATCAATGCATGACTTTGTTATATTAGCGTCTAAGTATTCCTCGGTTGTAAAATCATTAATTGTGTTAACAAGTCCAAATTCAGTCAGCAATTTGAGGTAATCAGCAGTGATACTTTTTCGTTTCTTTCACAATGTTTATGTTAAGATACCCCGCAATAATGAAGTGCTTCCCGTTCATGTATGAAAAAAAGTATACAACTCATCTAGAAATGCACTGGCATTCATATTAGATGGCCTAAAGACTGCTCATAAAGTTTCATCTGTATTTTCTTTGGAAATAGACAGAGTGACCGTCTCTGCATAAATAAAACTAACATCAATTCTATTCGTCATCCACACATCATTTGTGAACATAACACCGCCTCCTTCACGATTTTCACGGCAGAGTGCGTATTGACAATATCCTGTCAAGACAAATGCGCATTTTCTCGACACATCTACATTAACTTCGGTTAAAATAATAACATCAAACGGAACCGCAGCAGTCTTAAGCATCAGTCCTAATTCATACCAGTATTTGTTCAAACTTCTGATATTAACATGTAGCAAACTAAGTTCATGGTTCAAATGTGCATCACTTTTAGCACTTTCTACATGAATATTTCACTCGCGAGATGTGTCAAAGGAAGGTATCAGTAGTTTCTCGAGGTATTTTTCTTAGCTGATACTAATTACCGATGCACCTTCATTCTTCCTGACAAGGATTTTGCTCACCCAGACATGTTTGAATCCTCGATCTCTTGTAAGCTTCTTGGATTCCGAAAGCAACATTTTATGGGCGCTTGTCAGATTTTCATTTATGCAGATTTTGCCTGTACACGCGCGCTTTTTGCCAGCCACATGTCCCTTGTGGTATGGTCTAGAAAGCGAACAATAATCGGCGCAATCTCCCCGCACCTTAAGCCTATGCAGTGCTTCTATCACCTGTCGCTCCAGTGTCTGCATGTTAAGCTTTACGCTGAGGTCAGTCAAACCTTGGTAAAGGTCCTGGTTAGGGGCTTCAGGTGCCCCATGTATTTATACATTTCTGCACCCTGCGTACTGTTCAGCAGTTTCAACAGAATATTTTAACCTGGCAAGCTCAGTGTATTTTTCAGCCAACAACAATTATACCGAAGCTGTATATGCCTAGCCGATTCTTCCGTCCGTCCGTCCGTCCGTCGGTCGCCTGCACGCCGAAAACTACACTGGCGCAACCCCATGCGCATGCGCGAGAAAAAGAAGCGCGCGATTGGCTGCGCCAGTAGTGACGTCGTTGCTCTCCGTCGCAACCGAGCGCGCGTGCAGCAGTTTCTCTCCGGGTGTGAAATGGATAGGCCACGCGTCATACGTACTTCTGAGGAGTAGGCAGCTTTCGATCAGCAACGCCGCGAACAGAACCGGGCACGAGCTCGTCTACGCCGTGCCGATGCTGCAGCCCGGGCACAAAAACAGGCTCGTGCAGCGGAGTGCAAGCAGCAACTGCGTACCGAGAATCCGACAGCCTACCGAGCCGTTGTTTAATGAGCCGTCGGGATTAACCCAGTGATAAACACCGGGGCCGCACGTTTCAGCTTCTCCGGTTAACCAGCTGTACAGAGTGCTTGGGCGGCGATTTTTTTCACCTCCGCAGAATATTATTGGCTTGGCTGATTGATTGCAAAACGCTGCCGACACTTCGATCCAGCTGAAGCTTGTTGCAATTCAGCACGCGTTCCAGTTCCAGCTTCATCCAGTTCAATATTCCCCTCGTCGTCTCACTCGGCCGGACACTTTTGTCCGCATTCACGGGTCCTCAACGGCAAGCCCTGGCGAGTGGTGATGGAACATAGCCCTCGTACAGCCGCCGACATTATGCCGGCTCGGTAGCTGCTGTAGCGATATCGCGCCAAACGCGCTAAAGGGGACGCGCGCAGGCTAGTCCCATTTGCCGAAGCGCTTAGTGTCGCGCGCCTAAAAGCCCCGGACCATTACCCAACCCGCGCTGGGCGCGCGCACGCATACGCTGTCTCGCATGGAAGCGGGCCAGCGCGCTGCGGCAGAGCGCGTTTTGCGATTTGCGTTCCTGATTGATGCTCACTGTGTTTGCGGTCGCGATGCAGCGTGATGGAGGGCCGAACTTGCGTTGTTTCTTTCTTTCCCTTTATTTTTTTTTCATTTTCGAGACGGGCCGCTGCAAGGTATACCTCGCTGTTTGTACTTTATTTATTTATTGTCATTTTTTTAGAGTACCGATAGCTTTTGTCCATCGGAATAGAGCAATGCGTTTATCGGACGACGGCATGGTTTTTGTTTGCTGTCATATCTCGTTTTTAAAAAGCCCATCAGGGAAGGTTGCGTCGAGCGTTTCAGGCACGCAAGCGAGTACGATGGAGGAACCCAGAGCCGCTGTTTGTATTCAATCGGGGCTTTCAGACTCTCGCAAAGACTTTTTAGTTCATTGACCACTCACTGGCACGTGGTCTCGCTAATATGTACATGACAACGGCCTGAACTGGTCTCTTCACCCCGGAGACTTAAATAAACGAAAAAAAAAAGAGAGTAGAACGCAAAGCGTTCAAGATCTTTTACGAGCTCGAATAAGCGTTAAGTTTTGAGTGCTGCTTAGAGGCCTGTCAAATTCGACAAAGCTAATGGCGTTCAGAAGTAGAACTTGTTTTTTTTTTATTTGCCAACAGAAGTGATTAGATAGATAGATAGATAGATAGATAGATAGATAGATAGATACTTTTGGACATAAAGTCAAGCCCACTGCAAGAACATTCAAAAGAGGCTTGTAGATTATGATAGACGGGTGTGTCATTAATGTCGCCACTGCTGAGTCGATCTTCGACAAGCGAACTTTTAGGTTCTGGTCTCCGACATAGCGCAGTGCTCCTGGCACTTACGACACATTGTGAAACTTAATCCTCAGGCCAACCTCTGAAAACTAAAGAAAAGAAAGACCCATTTTCGTTCAGGTCCCGCGGCAATCCAAGATCTCAGCTTCAGTGCTCTCCTGCGTGCTGATATGGTTGAGCAACCCTCGTGTCACAACATGGTGGCGAAATTCAGTGGTGACTCGCACGCCAGAACACACTCTTACCTAATAATAATAATAATATTTGGGGTTTTACGTGCCAAAACCACTTTCTGATTATGAGGCACGCCGTAGTGGAGGACTCCGGAAATTTTGACCACCTGGGGTTCTTTAACGTGCACCTAAATCTAAGCACACGGGTGTTTTCGCATTTCGCCCCCATCGAAATGCGGCCGCCGTGGCCGGGATTCGATCCCGCGACCTCGTGCTCAGCAGCCCAACACCATAGCCACTGAGCCACCACGGCGGGTCACACTCTTACCTTTCCTTCTTCATATTTATCAATAAAATGCAGATGGTGTTGCGTAAGATGCGAGTGCAGAAACCTTCGATCTCTGCTATTGGGCAACACCAAAATGTACACGCTTGGAAAAAAGAACCCGTGTATACAGATACAGCGGCGCTTTGGCAAACACTGGAATCACCCTCGATGCTTTGTGACAGTGAACTCCGCCGGCGAAGCACTGCGTCTGCTTTTTTCATCGGATTGGCGGCGTTGGAACCATGGCACTGGATAAGGACACATTTAAACCGTGGAACATCCTACAGCGAACATCAGCCAATATTTGAAGACATTCCCGAGCGATGGCTCTAATGTGATACATAATGCCACATTACTGCTTGCCAGTCAGGCGTTGGGTGCTAAATGGAGGCTGATGCCGGTTGATGGTGCTAAATGAACTAAAGCGACGCAGAGCCTACGAGAAACGTCGTTGGAAGGCGACCACGCGTAAAGCAGATCGCCATGTGACCAACTTAAATAGATTCAACAAGAACGACAATGGCTTCCATGTCCAAATAGTTATGAAAACAAATGACAAGTCACGCGACAAGGAAAGTCACATCAGAACCTTCCTGTCAGAGGGTCCAGCTTCGCCGCACTTTCCTTGAAAGCATGACAGCAACACCCGCGACGTAATATACACTCAATCTGCGCAAATAACATTATTATTTTCCATTCTCGCCATGTCTGCATCCCATTAAAACAATATGTAGTACTAGCATTGCATTAATGTGTTTCGAAGGACACAACAGTGTATGTACATCTGGTGACGTGGTGCTCACGTGTTCCACTATTGTAATGCGGTGGTGCACCGGATCACTGAAAGCAATTTGTCGATGACAAAGCTTCTCAATTGATCGGACGTCCAGTTGAGAATGGCATTACGTGTACACCTCAGAAATAATACAAATAAGTCGCATTCTTTTACCAAATGGGCTCGGCACAAACTTTAGATTTTACTTCGTTAAGAAGAAGATAGTCAGTATTCCATGAGATATTCCAAGTTAATTTCTCTCGAATATTCATTCTCGCTTCGCTTAGGAAATGTCACTATTCGGACACCCCTATTATAAGCACATGATGGTTATGTGGAAATGATGATCTACCAGAATGAACACAGCACCTGAGATGGCTACTTGGTGGCCAGAGTAGATTAATGCATTAGTATGGAAAATTGATTATTCTTGACCAACCGCAAGAAATGACGTTGGCACCGCCATTTTTCTGTGGGGTCAGCCGACCCGTCAAGCTGCTGAATGTATAGCAGCTTTTATGCAGCTGTTCCTTCCTTTTGATGAAGGAAAATAAACATGACTCGCCATGAATTTACTTGAAGTGAGTGACGTTTTTCAAGTCACTTTCTTTTTTTTCAGGAAAGCACGCCAACTGTAGCGCACATATCGTTCGGAGACGGGAGAAAGTTGGCTTGTAATGTGATTGTTGTCGTTACTTCATTTCCTACTATATAATCGTCAGAAACTTATGCTGGTTTACTGTGTGCGTTCCGTTGGAATTACAGGCTCTATTGTGGCAAGGGGAACTGTTTATGCAAAATTGCGCTACACCAACTGACTGGGCGGCGGACAAGCGCTGTGTGCTCAGCTATACATATATAGGTCGCAGCTAAGCCGCACGGAAGTGCCTGCAGTTTAGCCGTGTTTCACGACAACACGCCATTGATTCGTCGCCAGGAAGGGTTGCGTTAAAGGACAGTAAAGAGAAGAAAAAAATGATTTCTTCTGTCGTCAGCAAATTACTCTTCTACAATATAAGAAAACACCCCTCTTACCTGAGTAAGGCTCTCGGTAAGCCAGGAAAAGCGTAACAACCAAAGACGGGTGGCGACGCTTCCTTGAAGTTCTCGCACCAACATCCTTTGACGTCACGGATTCGGACAGTGTCTTCTAGGGCACAATCCATTCTTTAGGAGTAGAGATAGTCCGCATTGTGTTCTAAAAGAGCCAAAGATTGAATGAATGGCGAGTTTCGGGAGCTTTTGCTGAACCAACGCGGCCCAAATGCGAAAAAACAAAGGATACCTTGAAATCCATTTCGTCACAGTGACGTACAGGCGTTGGGGATTCGGCGGGACATTCGAGAACTTTGACCTTAACTTTATCTTCTAATAATCAGCCTAATATTTCAAAACGACAACAGATTTTTAAGACAACCCTTTATCGGTCTAAACTGATTTAGTGTTTTGCTTTAGTGGTCCCTTTAACGGCAAAGAGTTCAGCGGATCGAGTTAGGTAACACCTCCGAAGTAAGCTAAGGGGGAGGGCCTTCTAATGGAGATTCTTAATGGAAGTGGGGTTTGAAAATATTGGATTAAGTGCAGCGCCGTAACTGCCTCCCCGGAGAGGACACCTCAACCGCGCAGCACAAGGGGGAATGGGAGTGAAAAGTGGAGTGAGAGAGCGGAGAGAGGGAGCAGCATGCAGCAGCCGAAACGCCGCAGGCATGGGGAGGTGTGGTTAGTGCCGATCAGCAAGGGCCTTCTAAACGAGCAAGAAACGCTTTGACGGTGTTAGTCGCACAGACTGGAACTAACCGCCAACAGCGTGTCTGCGATTACTTTCAATGTTCCTACAGCGCTCGCATGGCCTCAGCTTTTTCGGTCATATAATGGTTTGGGTATAGTTCGGTAATCGAACAGTCTTTACTTTTTTTTATCTTGCGTTTCAAGCGCCAGTGCTCCAACACAGCACGTGATTTTCGACTGCGGAATTACTGCGTGTGTTGTAATTGCGGAACGCCACTTCCGCGTTATAAAACTGTAAGCGGCGAAAGAGCATTATGACGCCGACGTAGCGATTGAGGCAACAAAAATACAGAAATTACGCCGCGATCCAACGCGTACATTAAAATCTACGTGAAGCGGTTAATTAAGTTTAGTACAACTGTTCATCTCGTGGACCGTGTTTCGCACCACATAGCATTTCAGTGACTGCCGGGCAAATTAGCAAGACTGAGCAGGCGGGCTGCGTGCACCCCGGGAATGAAGGCATAGAAAGCTTCCCATATGATAAAGGAATGCGCATTAGAGCGCATATACTTCTTTCACTGTGAATATTTAAGTACCGCTTGTTCCGTCACTGCTTAATTTCGTAGAGATCAGAGCCGGCCACGGGCACACCTGTATAGGGGTGGTACATGTAAGGCTACACGTATACGCCTATTCGTTATGCTGAGTGCTGTATTGTGTGTGAGCTATTCGGCATGACCACAGCACGTAACCACGGTCAACAAAGTTCGGGAAGATTCGTAGCGGTGACGGTGAGTTGTTGCAACAAGCGGGCCCTGGCGATCGAGGCCGGCAACCGCTCCGTTCGCCTAGAAAGCGTCGCTTTAAAAAAAGCCCACGCATACGGCTCCCACACGAAACGACAAGGGGCGACGGCTGACGCGCGCAATAACGCGCTGGACTGTGAAAAGCTCGACGAAGCGTTACTAAAGTGACACGCCGCCAAATTGGGACCCTAAAAGCCACAAGAGCGACTTTGGCGTGCACGCAACAACTTTCGGGTGGGATTACGGGCTGGGGAAGTAGGAGTGGGAGGGGCTGTGTGTGCGGGCGCGGGGGGGAGGGGGGGTGCGTGACTGGCGGCCGCCTATTCGAGTCACGTGACCTTGCGGGCATGACACGTGACGCCACTTGGAGGCACGCACGTGAACGAACACGAAACTGATTTTGCAGTTTAAGGCTGCAACGTGAATGCCGAATTTGCTCCGAACCAGCGCTGAATATTTGCCAACTCATAATAACATGCTTCCACTGTGAAATATTGAACGACATTCTGTAGAAAGAAGGACTATATGCGTGTGAAAGGACACTCACACAGTGACAGAACGCACTTCGACAGTTTCGAAACACCTCCTGACGCTACATAATAGTACACTTTGGTCCAAATGCACGTCCTTCTGTCGCATTTCAGGCTTTGTTAATTTACCCGCAGAAGTAAAAGTATACGTTTGGCAGCGTGTGGAAATTTATCCAAGCAACGGACAACGTGCATATTGCATCGTTCTTAATTTCCTGAAAAAGCAGACACCTCCACCACCACTAGTTGCTCTCGGCGCTGCAAGGCACAGAGACCACCTAAACCATAAGAAAGTAATGTTAAATTAAAAAGAAATGAAGAACGACGTCGGAGTCTTTCAAGAAACCTGCAACGGCCTAATTGGACTACTTTTTTTTTCTATTGTGCTGGAGTAACATGGCACTATAGAACTTGCCGTAATAAGATGAGCGGACAAACGTCGTTGCAGGGGTGTGTAGCACAATAGCGCATGACCTGACGCGTTAGCTCAGCGGATATATGGTGTCCTGTTGCTGAGGTCATGCGTGCAGAATGCAAAGGGACCCGCGTGCCGTGCTTCGGGTATGCTATAAAGAACCACCGCAGGTCCCATACGTCGCCAGGATAAAACGAGTCGCCAACGTTTTTCGTAGTCACTACGGAGCCGCTCTCTCGAGTACGAATGAGTACATTTATGCCAACCTCGGAACTTCACTTTCAGAAAACATCGCGTAGTGGCTCTAACAGAGTAACAGAGTCCGACAGTAACAGAGTCCGCTATGGTGAACGAGAAGAACAAGGTGTATACTTTTTTTTTTCTTTTCAATCAAAAATGGGAAAAAGAGAAAAAAAAGAAAGGTATTAGAAAAGAGAGATGGAGGGTTTAAAGAAAATAACGCATCGGCATTTTGTGTATCATGTAAGTATATGTCACATGAAGAATAAATGACCTGCCAAACGGTATCCCAAAGCTTGATGTTTACGCACACATACAAAAGCGGCATTTCTCTTTGGCGAGCTTTCCGCTTAGTTGCACTTAGACACAAGCCTTCTCGATGGCACCAGCGTAAATAGACACACGCTGGCCAAGCGTGTATATGCGCTCTCAGTGCAAGAGCCAGACCTCGCACCCGACCACTCGCAGATCACGCGGCGTGGCGCAAACGCGTGAGAGAATACGAACAGCTATCGTTCTCTCCCCCCCCCCCCCCCCCTCCACACACACACACACACACGAGGCGTTTGCCGAAGACGCGCATCCGTTCGGGCGGTGATGCCCACTGCCACTGAGGCGAATCCACACGCACGTGGAAATCTCCGTGCCAGCGAACGCCCCATCGCGCCATTGCGCACGCAAACTGACCGCGGCGTGGACCTAGCTTCCGTTCTTTCATCTCTCCCTCTGTCTCTCCTTCTTTGTTCTTTGGACGCCGCTGCACCACACTTTTCCCTGCCTCTCCCCCATCGCACCCAACGCTTTCCGAGCCGCGGTCCACACGCATGCGGCCGCGCCGCGCCAACACGCGCCGTTCTCGCCGCTCCGTGAAACTTCGGCATCTGGAAGAATTCTCGTATCGGTTTCAAGGCGCAAAGGGTTTTTATCGGGCGCTTTCCGTCCGGCCACGGAGCCCCTCTCCGCCCACACAGACGCGTGCGTTATCACCGGCGGAGTATACGCGCGCGTCGGCAGAAGTTTATATACGTGGTACCAATGCGCGAGCGCGCGCGTAAAGGAACATGCGCTCGGCGCACCGCGCCCGGCGCGAGCGGTCACGCCAGCGCGGATTCTCGAGTCGTGTCCGATGCTCGTTCCCTGTCGGTTCCACTTTTTTTTTTTTGCTTTATTTGCATTTCCTCGGAATCCTCGCGGCATGCAGAGCGCGCGACGTGCCTGCTGCGGCTTCGGAAGGCGCCTGCTCGTTTCTAATCAGGGTAGGCGATAATTAATGACGGCAAAACGGGCAAATTGCGTGGAGCTCGTACTCCGCACGCACTGCATGACGGCGAACGTGTGCGCGTGCGTGCATGTGTTATGTACTCCGTGCGAAGTGGTTCGCGCCTTACTTCGGGGGCTCGGCAGCGGCTGCTGACCGCGCCGGCCGAACCGACAATGCGGGAGCTCTCCCTCTGTCTCTCTGTGCCTTAGGGGTGTGCTTTGCAGAACGCGTGCGTGCATGACATCATCAGTGGAAGTGCGCAGCGGATCTCGAGCACAGCGCAAGTGGACTAAGCCGCAGCACGATAAGCTAACTCCGGTGAATTCACGTGCCGCCGAGAGGATTGGTAAATATACTCGACCAAGCTTCAGTCAGGCACGAAACAAGGGGAATCGTGAACACGGCAAACGGTCATTTAAGGATTCCACACGGGACAAGTATGCGTCGTCTCGTGGCGATGACTATAGAACGAGACCACTACAACGCAACACACAAGAAGCTTGGAAAGTCCCTTAAGGCGGAGGCTACATTGAAAACTCTGAAAAAAAAAATGGCGGCGACGACACCAACAAGCACGGGCTATATAGAGCAGTATATAGGAGCAGCTTACATTGTATATGGCTGATGTTGGGCTGCTGAGCACGAGGTCGCGGGATCGAATCCCCGCCACGGCGGCCGCATTTCGATGGGGGCGAAATGCGAAAACACCCGTGTACTTAGATTTAGGTGCACGTTAAGGAACCCCAGGTGGTCGAAATTTCCGGAGTCCTCCACTACGGCATGCCTCATAATCAGAAAGTGGTTTTGGCACGTAAAACCCCATAATTACATTGTATATGGCTCTCTTTCATACTCGACACGAGTAGCTGCAGCGGTTCAGCCAAAGGATTTTGTGGCGTAGTGATGGCTGTGGTAGATGTGTGGCAACTGCAGGCGGGTTTAGCTTGACATAGGCCGGCAGCTACTTCGCCTGAGCGCCTCATACGTTGTCAACGACGCCTCTCACGAAACGCTGTAAAAAATCCAGGCAACATTAGGCAATTTCGCGCTCTCTCTCAGCGGTATAGGCATGAGACTGTGGCCTCCCTCTTGCCTATTACTCCTGCGGTTGCGTGGTTGGGCGTGAATACGGGTCACAGCGTTCATCACTCATCTTTGGCAGTATTAGAAGTTCGTGTCCATCCGCAAGTGCCAAAGACGACGCTACCGTCGGGTCTTGCGGAGCCCAGTTCGACAGACATGCGGGCCAATACTCGCGGCATATCGCAAGTTGTCCTGCTCTATATGTTGTACACGCGCTACCTTTAATCGCGCACGCTTGCTCAGGAGATCGCGAGAAAGGCATGGTATACGCGGTCGTTAACAAGAATCAAATCAGCGGAGGGACGCCGCTAAACAAGCAGTCGCGCCGGTTACTTATATCTTCACAGACGCGAAGCGAAAGCTCGCCTCAACGAGAAGAAAACGCAGCGAGCGGCGTCTGCGGCGGCGCGCTTTTCTATATACTGCATTTGATAAGCGCCACGCGTTCCCTCCGCCGATGAATTTCAATCAGACGGCGGCGCACGCCGCGCTATCAACTGCGCGGACAAACAACGAACAAGGGCCTGATGCATTGGCGAGGAGCCTCTGGTTTCCTTTGTGCTTAATAAACGTTCGAAACAACAACGACGGAGGTATTTCGAGAGCGCCGCGGGGAGAGAGCGACCCAATAAGATTCGTCTTGCTTCGCCTGGCGGGAGGGGCCCGTTCGCGGACTCCCCCTCCCCCCCTCTCCTTTTCTGGTTCCGCAGCGTCCTGCTCGCGCGCATTTTGTTCCCGGCAAGGTAATTGCAAGACCGCGCCGCGGCAGCCTTCCGCAAAACCAAACCCCAGTTCCATTTATGAACTCATTTATCGGTCGGGAATATTCTCCGCGCGCACTTAAACGCAGAGAACGCGGAGCGACGTGGCCTTCCGCGCGTGCATTGCTTCTGTATTATGCGCGCGTGCGTCGGTCGCGGGCGGGCGATTAAGAAAGTTAAACAAATTTGGTAAAGATTAATGGACTCGACAAAGGCGCGGAGCGGCGGCGCGCGTACGTGTGCTGTCTTCGTGGGCGAGGAGCCCTTTGCGAGTAGCACGATTCCTTCTCTCCCTGCATGCAGAGGGCGCGGGTGTTCAGAAGAAAAAAAAAATACAGAAAGGCTGGACCGACCGAAACGTTTTATTCAGGAAATATTCGATCTTCGACGAGTCCTCAGTCCTGCTCTTTGTTTTCTTCTGGCCTGTGGAACACAAGAACGTTCCCAATTTCCTTTTCAAGCGGAAGCATTCCCTGCCCTTATGGAATGATATCCTTACGGAACTAATGCAATTAGAACGGTCACGATACAACGAGAGTATTCGTTCGATTTTATAACTATGAACTCCTCTGCTTATCAAGGCGCACACTCCCGGTGCTAAACAGTGGCTCATGAGTTCTAGCGCTGTTCTCACTAGTATAACTGAAGGCGACGTGTACAAAACATATGTGCACTCGAGCGGAAATGTGGCTGTGCGTAGAATGAATACGAACGTATTCTCTTTCTTCCACGACTCCTTATACCGATGGCCAGACTCTTAATTGCGCACAATGGGCACCGGCCGGTAGTCGACGATAATTAACGGGGTCTAATTTTCTAAAGCTGTGCGCTTGCTCTGTGTGAGACGGTGTTGCGTAAGGTTCTGGGGGGTAATTTAAAACCACTGATGCAACGTGCGCCGAAAGCTAAATTCCTGAACATTCTTGCGTTTCGCTCTTATCAGATACGGTCGGGACTTAAACCCGCGACCTCGTCGTCAACAGCAGAGGACCATATTGGGGTTGAGCCGTATGTCTGCACGAGATGACAGGTAATCTGCTGACCCACTGTCGATGTGGCGGTGCCCCCTTGGGCTTTACTGGCTGCTCGCGGCTGTTTAGCCAGGTTCCAGTGCTGCCGACTACGCGCGACGTCGTCAACAGCAGAGGACCATATTGGGGTTGAGCCGTATGTCTGCACGAGATGACAGGTAATCTGCGGACCCACTGTCGATGTGGCGGTGCCCCCTTGGGCTTGAGTGGCTGCTCGCGGCTGTTTAGCCAGGTTCCAGTGCTGCCGACTACGCGCGACGTCGTCAACAGCAGAGGACCATATTGGGGTTGAGCCGTATGTCTGCACGAGATGACAGGTAATCTGCTGACCCACTGTCGATGTGGCGGTGCCCCCTTGGGCTTGAGTGGCTGCTCGCGGCTGTTTAGCCAGGTTCCAGTGCTGCCGACTACGCGCGACGTCGTCAACAGCAGAGGACCATATTGGGGTTGAGCCGTATGTCTGCACGAGATGACAGGTAATCTGCTGACCCACTGTCGATGTGGCGGTGCCCCCTTGGGCTTTACTGGCTGCTCGCGGCTGTTTAGCCAGGTTCCAGTGCTGCCGACTACGCGCGACGTCGTCAACAGCAGAGGACCATATTGGGGTTGAGCCGTATGTCTGCACGAGATGACAGGTAATCTGCTGACCCACTGTCGATGTGGCGGTGCCCCCTTGGGCTTTACTGGCTGCTCGCGGCTGTTTAGCCAGGTTCCAGTGCTGCCGACTACGCGCGACGTCGTCAACAGCAGAGGACCATATTGGGGTTGAGCCGTATGTCTGCACGAGATGACAGGTAATCTGCTGACCCACTGTCGATGTGGCGGTGCCCCCTTGGGCTTTACTGGCTGCTCGCGGCTGTTTAGCCAGGTTCCAGTGCTGCCGACTACGCGCGACGTCGTCAACAGCAGAGGACCATATTGGGGTTGAGCCGTATGTCTGCACGAGATGACAGGTAATCTGCGGACCCACTGTCGATGTGGCGGTGCCCCCTTGGGCTTGAGTGGCTGCTCGCGGCTGTTTAGCCAGGTTCCAGTGCTGCCGACTACGCGCGACGTCGTCAACAGCAGAGGACCATATTGGGGTTGAGCCGTATGTCTGCACGAGATGACAGGTAATCTGCTGACCCACTGTCGATGTGGCGGTGCCCCCTTGGGCTTGAGTGGCTGCTCGCGACTGTTCAGCCAGGTTCCAGTGCTGCCTATACGCGCGGCGCTCAGTACCCAAGATAAGCCAGAAAGATAAGCGACATGCTCAGATTCGCCATTAACGGGCCGATCAATGCCTACCTGTTGTTGCAGCAGCACAACCTAAACTCATTTTCTCAAATAGACGTTCACCTCGCGCTCGATCAAGGGCGACCAGCCGACAAACCCCTGCACACTCTGTTCGCGGACGTAGCATATGGATTCAAATTATCACGTGACTTGGAAACGTTGCAGATGATTCGCGCTCTTTGTGCCGACAAGCGGCGGAAGCCGTTGCCCGCTTTTTAACGGTGTGCCGAGTCAAACATTTCATAAAATTACCTATATAGATAACAGAAAATATTGATTCACGCATGAGTCTGCACCAATGCTTAAACTGTAATTCTAGACCGGTTGACAAAAAAGAAAGGAAAAGAAAAGTAGAGGCGCTCCTTTTAGGCCATTTCGCATGGCCATCATTGTGCATCCAATTTCAATACCAACATCACGCGAACCGAGCTACAGCAGACAAGCCGCAACTGTAGACGAAGCATTCCTATTGCGTGCACGAAAAATGAGAAATGTCCCTCTAGGTCAAATAAAAACGCGTCGAAACAAAATCCGGAAGGGCACGCAAGAAGAGGGAGAGAAGGGGAAATACAGAGAGGGGGAAAGAGCCCCGCGCGCACGTGTTCTGAGAATGTTTACAGTTACCCCACCAAATTAAGCATCGTTAGCGCTCAAAATTATTGCTTTACTACGTGCGCGCACGCGCGCAAGAGAAAAAAAAACTAAAAAAACTAAAATGGAGTATTTTTTAAAGCGGTCGTATACACGGCCTTTTAGCTGTAGGGTCGTACGAGAAAGGGAAACCCCACGGCAATCGTTTTCCACCGTCTGCGAAAAACAATAATCACCAGCGAGCTTATTCGCCGTTTTAAGGAAATGCGCGTTTTAAAAAAAGCAAACAATTTGCACTGCTTTCCTATTTGCGTTTTTTTTTTCCAAAGCCGTACCTCCTTTTTCTGGACATTACTGGGTCGTGCAACTACAACGCCTGCATGCTTCCCTACAAGAAAGAAAGAAAGAAAGAAAGAAAGAAAGAAAGAAAGAAAGAAAGAAAGGGGAGGGGGGGGTGAGGAAAGCACCACAGGAGCGGAGGGATAAAAAAAGGAGGGGTTGCTGATTCTTCCTTTCTTTTTTCACGTGTATACAATTTTTTTTTAATGTACCACCGCCTTTCACCCATGCTTAATTGAAAGCAAGAATTCTTGTTTCATCGCTAGCTACAAGCCTGCAGTCCACCAAAAGAGCAAGTAAGAGGAAACGAACGCGGAAATACGCGAAGCAAGGCCAGCAGAACAGTCCTGCATTTCGTAGGCTCCTCCGAACACGTCGCTCCGTTCGCCGGCCTAAAAGAAATACAAAGAAGGAAAACAAAGGACCAAAAAAGCGAACGCAGAAAGAAACAAGGAAATATTTGGGGTGGGCACGGGGGTGGGCGAAGAAAGAAAGATAGAGAGAGCGAAGGGAATGGAGAAAAGAATGTCGATGCATAGCGTGGAGGGAAGAAGGGGAGGCGCGAAGAGGATGGGGGGGGGGGGGGGGGGTCCTCGATTTGCGTGTGTCCCATGCCTGCGGAGGCTCGGCCATATCCATTATGCATGCGAACGGGACTCGCCGACGACGAGGCCCTCGTGTAATTGGATGTAAAACAACTCTCCGATATAAATTTTGCGTTCGGGCCCGTAGCGACTGCGAACACAGTGTCGCGAGGAGCGCGCTGCTCCGAAACGGGCCCAGGTTTTTCGTGTCTCTGCAGGTCTAAGTCGTCGCATTCACGGGTGCCGGAAGCTTTCATTTCTTGCGCTCGATGGGAGAGTCTCTCCTTGGCGCTCGCAGCGCATACATTGTGGTTACTGCCGAATCAGCTGCCGTGCAAAACGATAAAGTGCGCGTTTCTAAACGTCGACAACTGCAGAGTGCTGCTGAAATTGTCTTTCACGCAGCAGGGACCGCGGAACGGATTCTTTATTTACATAGCAAGGACGGGCGTAAGCTTGCGAGTTAGTCTGAGGAGTCCATGCCCGTCCTTGTCTCTCGATTCTTTATTCCCGTGCTGTTTAGCTAACTTATGAAGCACCGAACGTCAAAACTGCCTAGAACACTGGAGATATTTGTTTGAAGGAGAGCAGAAAGGTTGGCCTGAACTAGCGCGCTCTAGCCTACTACTCTGCAACGGGGGAGATTGAAAATAGAAGTAAAGATTTAATAAGGAAACGTGATGCCATAAAAGGATGCAACGGGCCAGTTCGGTGCTGCGCTGATCACGCAAAAAATTCTGGGACACCTGAACACTTCTTACGAGTTCTGAATGCGAAAGCAATCACAGTTTAGCGCCACTGAGCGGTCCTTCGAGTTTTGCGCTGCGAGTGATGTACCATAGTGGTACGCGCTGCCCGAGCCAGCAAGCAGCAGCAGGAGCAGCAGCCTGCGGTGCCGACACCGCATGCCACCTACGCCCTGCGCGACGAGAGACCGAGCTAGCAGCAGCGGCCAACAAGGCCGGCAGGCGCGCGCAGCAGCTAAGCCCAGTGAGGGTGAGAGAGAGAGAGATTGATGTGTATATATATATATATATATATATATATATATATATATATATATATATATATATATGTGTGTGTGTGTGTGTGTGTGTGTGTGTGTGTGTGTGTGTGTGTGTGTGTGTGTGTGTGGACCACGCGCCAACTTCCGAAAGCGAGAGCGAGGGTGACGTGGTGCCGCGGCTATGCCCCCTCCTCTGATGCAACACTAGAGTGCACTAGAATACTTTTCGCAAGCACTTCGCGCGCCAGCAGTTTGATTTCGCCTGCTCTGCTCCGTCGAGGCGACTTCGCGACGTGGCGTCGCAGGCAATGGAGAATTTAGGCGCCGTTTCTTCGATACAGACGCCGGCTTTTTTGCTCAATGGGCAAATTTGATGCTTCCGCGTCTAAAGTCCTGATTAGTCCTCGATAAGGACCACCTAACAATCAGGGTTCCAGATCTCGACTGAGACCATTGATTCAAATGAAAACTCATCAGGGGGCGGCAGGAAGTTGATGTCGTCAGGGCTACTTCGTGCGTGAGCAGCACAGGCGCCAAGAATATGCTTTTCAGTTCGTTAAGAACTGCGATAAGCGGCTTCCAGTGCGGCGAGCACCTGCACAACAGCTTAAGCGGCCGGATTTCAGCCGATGCTTCAGCATTTTCTCAAGCGTTGCCAGCATTTCCACCTTGTTGCTTGCCTATACGGTTTCGCCAGCTTTATCGGCCCGACCATCCGTATCTTGACGTGGAAGACCGCTACGGTACCGCAGTGTCACGCCCGTGAGCCTCGACGGCATCGAAGGCCACCCCATGTCCGTGTCATCCTAGTGTGACGAATACTCACCCTGCGCTTTTTGTTGTTTATTTAGAAAATACTGAAGAGACTGTCGTCACAATCAAGAAAAAAAGAAACTCCAGCCAAGTTCCACACCGACACGAGCTCGAAGCGACCATTAGTCGTCTCGCGTTCTGTCGTTCTTGCAGTCGCTGTAGGGGCGGTCGCAGTCATCGATACCCAAATTTGCAGTTGTGACGATGGCGCAGACACAGGATGAAGTATTTGTGGTGGCTACGTGCCGCCAAGATAAAGTTCCAGCGCAGCTCGCTGACCCTTCTTGTTCACTTTGACAAAACACCTTGAGCAGCCTTTATACGGGAACATTTGCGCCTTGCCATTTTTCGAGGGTTATGAGCTTCTTGCAGCATTTGTAGGCAATGCATCGACGTCGCTTCGTGAGAGCTGAGACAGTTGAAACATTTGAAAGGAGCTGCCCCACAATCGGCGAGGTCACGTTTTCCGCCGCTATATGCTATAGCACGTCGCATCGCTTCAACAAACAGCGCTTCCATGGCGCCCCCATATTAAGACAGTTTCGGTATTGCAGAGGCCTCGCTCGATACGTGTAGTCGGACACCTATTTGGGCGAACGCTCGTAAAAGAGAAGCTACCTTGATGCAGTGGGAGGGCACGAAGCAATGAATATCAAGCATACACGCACCCGCCCCGACGAAGAGAAAATCTTCTCGAGGTCGTCATCACACTACACTCTTAAAAAAAGGTTTACACCCTTTGGGGCTCCATCTTGTCCGGCAACAATAATCGTCACCTGTCTTATTCGCCTTCCCTTTCTTTAACGCTGCGCGTCTGGTACTTCCATGGTCATGATCGACATGCGCGTTATCAGCGTGACAGAGCATTCTCCACAGGAAAATAGCGAGCGCACATTTTTTTAGAAAGGAAACGCACGCAAGGCAGATGACGATTATTGTTGCGGGACTAGATGAGCAACAAAAGGGTG
Organism: Dermacentor variabilis; assembly: GCF_050947875.1. Lineage (NCBI taxonomy): Eukaryota > Metazoa > Arthropoda > Arachnida > Ixodida > Ixodidae > Dermacentor > Dermacentor variabilis. The sequence goes on from NC_134572.1 coordinate 64,756,780, forward strand.
CTAACTTTTTGAAGAGTGTATTCGTTGACTCCTTCTCTACTGCTCAAGGAAACAGTAGCGGGGCAGCAGCTGCCAGCTTCAACGCACCGGAACACCACAATATATATATATATATATATATATATATATATATATATATATATATATATAATGAATGCATGTGGGTAAATAGCTGCAGTTGAAATTGAAATGTAGAAAATAATGGAAAAAATAAAAAATATGAAAGTGGCCGAAAAGATAACTTGTCGCCGGTGGAGATCGAGCCCACAGCGTGGGCTCGATCTCCAATGAACTTCTCGTCAACTTGGGTCGCTAGTATGTGCCACTGAGCGAGTGGCCAAGCGCAGGCTTCGCGGCGGCGGCTCTAGATGGCGCCAAGTGTTCTTAGGGAAGCTCGAAAGAGGAGTTCCGCTGCAGTACACGGCCCATACATGACTCGTTACGACGGTGGCAATATGTTGTATCGCTGTATTGATTCGATGCTTACGCATTGCTGTCAACAGTCATCGCGAGATGGGTTCTGCCACAGTTTTGTTTGTGGTTTGAATGACAAAACTGTAATAGCTGATCGCGCACAAACTTATTGAACATATGCCACTTCTTCCTTTTCCTGAAGAACAGCTTTTTATTCTGCGGAGGTGGTTCTGCACTCACCACGACGTTAAATACCGGTCGAAGGTGGAGACACCGCACGGCGGGTTTCCTTTGCAGGTCTCCAAGCCACTGTGAGCGTACTTCACGCCATGGTTGCGTCACAGCTGCTTCGGCTTCAGTCTTATGACGTAACGCTATTTCCTATTGCGCTAGTTTCTAGAATTCGAGCAACCGCAACTACCTCGCTAAAGAAACCGTACGATTATGGTGGACTATGCTGGAAGTTTTTTGCTGCTGCATGTAGAATAAGATATTGTAAACTCAATGCATTCACGAAGGAAACAATAAAAAAGTTTTGCGTACATAGCAGCTTTGATATTTGCCATTCGGTGGGCACCACATAGAAGGATAGAAACGGAAATCTAGAAAATTCAAAGCCAAATTCAGAGTAATGATCCTGGAATGCAGCGATTCCTTATAGTGCTCTGACTACGGCGTAGTGTCAGTATCGCTTCGTTGGGCTTGGGTCAGTACCAGCCTTAAATAAAGGACAGCGTTTGCTCGTACGTATTTGCCCGTCCTATGTGTTTCCTGTGACACATTCCTTGCTCTGCGTTAGCAGCACTTAAAGGGACACTTACTAATAAGTTAATATGCATTAGTAATTAACGCTTCTGCAAACGGTAAACGGGTACTCTTACTGTCAGAGGAGGTTGGGTGAGCCAGAAAAGATGGGATAAAAAAAAACAGGTGGTGCCGCCACCGTAAGGTTTTGAGACTACCACGATTCAAGACATGATGGTAGTAAAACTACCATGATGTCTTGAAGTTCAACAGCGTTTACTCAGGTCAAGTTAACCGTTTATAGGTAAATAAGTGCTAAATATTGCAAAACAAATGAATAAGATACTCTGTTTAGCAGATTTTTATGACTATTCCTGTGCCAAAAAAGAGAAATCCTCAAATATGAAAAAAAGTCGTTTATAATTTGTGACGTAACAACTACATACTGAGGGTGAAGTTTCGCGGCGTAATCCAAAAAGAGAAACAAGAAAGGAATAAATAAAGAAGTGAAACATTTGTATTCACTTTGTCTATATAATCAATTTGTGTCACTTGAATAATAGAATTCGAAAAAATACTTAGCCCGGCTAAAATGATTTAGTGTTGTCCGTTAGTGACCTTTTAAGGCTAAACCCCATGAGCGCGATTTTGTGCGCGACAGCAACGAGCGACGGCTTCGAGCGACGTATCAGGCCGTCGCGTGAACAGATCACTCGGTCTTGTCGCGCGATCGCTCGGTTCTGCAAATCTAGAATTCGTCGCTCGTCGCCCGGAAGTGCTATGAGCGACTAGCCAATAGCGCGAAGCGGGAACTGGATGTACATAACTCAAGTACTTCCGATCGTCGCACGGAACGAGCAAACGATTGAATTTTGATACGTGCAAGGATAAGAACTATATACTGCAAGACTTTCAGAAATATTTTATACTGCTTTTTACTGTAAAACACATCAACTTAAGTTAATAAACCACGCGTCACGCTAGTTTCGGCGCCTATATTGCTGCCCTCATACCGGCCACACTGGGGAGACGTCGCTTGAAGTCGTCGCTCGCATGGGGTACAACTTGTAGGCGACGAGCGAACGCGACAGCCATCTCCATCGCGTCGCTTGTCGCTGTCGCGTGCAAGATCCCTTGCATGGGGTTTATACTTTAAGGTTACAGAGGCTACACCCCCCCCCCCCCCCAACGCAGGTCAGTAATAAACACAAATACATTGCATGCAAAGCGAATAAGAATCGAGGTGCAGAAAAAATACTGTAGTGTGAAGACAACCTCCAAGTGGAAGCGATGGTCGATCATACAAAACTACCTCACTGACGCGCGCAGGACACTAAAAGCTCGTGTTCATGTTTATTAGCTTTGTGGGCTCCATCACTCGGTGCGCAGCAGAGTGCATCTCGCGGTGGTGGTGTCTGGCAGGCAGAGAGGTGGGCGAGTCACGCCCTTTCCATTTGCGGTCGGGTACTCGGCAAGCGGTCCTGCTAAGCTTGTGAACGAGGTGATACATGGCGAAAGGCCTCGTAGTGTAGATATGTCGCGCACGCTCGCACAGCCCAGTACCCGAGCTTGGACAAGGGATAACGAATGTCTGACTTAAAACATGGTTCGACCACTTTGATAGGAACCTCCCTACACATCGTGTGTTTACCTGGTCGGCAGTATATGAGTCAGAAGCGTGAATAAGCAATATCCTGCAAAACGACAACGTTTTCTTAAAGGACAAGATCGATGTCACTACAAATGATGACTGAAAGCAGATGGAATTCAGTGTTTGACAAAATTCCGTCTGGTCCGGAAGAGGCATGATGAAAAAGAAAGAAGAAAAAGAAAGGACGACGTCGGCCAAAAAAAAAGAAGAAAAATAATCATACTTGGTGAAAAATTAAAAGTCGACACGGGAGCCGAAACTTCGTTTAATTTTCACTAAGTATACTTTTTTTTTTTTGCTCGTAGTCCTTGTTTTTTTTTTTTTCATCATGAATGAATGATGCCGTTCTAAAAAAAAGTTTCTTACGTGGAAATGTACAGCAAAAGCTCATTCCTATACATGCCTATATGTAGCCTTAAATTTATCTCTGCCTCACCTACGTTTGCAAAGACGATCCTCGTTTACGCGCGAGTCGTCGCCAAAAAAGTTTCAGAGAAAAAAATACAGCAGTGCGAAAAATCGCCAAGTCGCAAAGATTGCTTGGTGACTTTGTCTGTACTCTGTCTAAAAGTGCGCATCCTGCATTTTTTCAAGCCGATCGGAGCATTCGTTTTCTTGTAATTCCCACTTGCGCATGTAGACGTTACGCACCGCGATTTATCTCGATCTGCATTACCTACGTTCCTGATAGGGTGCGTCAGCACTTAAAAACAAACTATAAAACTTAGCACTTCTAGTTCCCACAAAAGCCGAACGTAACGCTCAAGAAATGAGGAGTGCTTGGTCGAACAAGGAACGTCGCAGGAACCAACGGTTTGATGAGGGAACTTGCCTTTGTCGGGGCAGTAAGCGTGCGCGACTGGCGGCTCTCGGCGTTCAATAGAAACATGCAAGCCCCGCCATTTGCGCAGAATTCTTTCGAAGACCTACATCTGCTTAATTTGCACCCCGATGGAAACCGTTATACGAACATCTGGGGCCTGTGACGCCGTACGTGTATCAGGAAGCTGACCACACGTATACAATAAAGGCGTCGCGTGAGTTATGTTTATGTGACCACTGAAGTGACCACATCAGAGTAGCCTATGCAGGCAACTTGGTTTGGGCCTCTCACACAGGGGGTGTCGAGCGTTAGAAAGAAGCAAAGAGCGAATGGCTCCAAGGTTGCAGCACCGTAGCTGCCTGTACCGCCACTGGGGAGAACCCCGTCCCAGATGTCCCGTTCCCACGCCCGAGGGAGAGGGGAAGTCTAACGGAGCTGGGATGGAAGTAGAGGGGTTTCCAAGCCTCCTACTAGAAGCCACGTATAACACGGCGCGGGCAGCTAGCTCTCCGCGGTTGTGCTGTGGAACACGCTGTATAGGTTGCCGACGAGTGAGTAGGCGGTGATCGGTATAGCGTGAATCGAGGAGCGCGCCAGAAAGAAAGCCTCATCGACTGGCTTAATGCATTTGCACCCTGGATGAAAGGAATCGTCGCGACAAGCAGATAGGAATCTGGAGAAGTGTTTCTAAGCGCTATAGAAGCGCAACTTGTCTTTTGTCACGCTTGCTCTTTCCAAGTCGCGACCAGTTTCAACCTCCTCGGTCGCGATTCCAAGGAGAGTAGGTTTCTGTAGCGGTGATATGCAGATGACTTCGTCGTGTACTATCAGCGGAAATGAGATCACACCATCGATTGGATTGAATGCGAGGAAAGTGTTCCAGAGTCATCAAAATGTCATAAAGAAAAGTTAAGACTTGAAAACCCAGAAGTATTTTTTGATAACTGTGTTCGGTCTATAGCTGATTTAGAGTTTTCTGGGGCGCACCATGTCGCAGAGCTTTAATGCAGGTACGAAAGGTTTCGCATTATTTTCTCCGTTCCAAGCCTCATACTGTGGCTCGTTAAGCATGGTGGCAAAATCGCGACGCCTCGATACGCACGCCATCCAGGCATCATTAAGTGCTTATACAGGCTACTCTCAGAAACATGTAAATGCATGCAAGCAAGAGACGTGAAAAATGTTGAGCCAGGTTAAGCTCAGGCGCATAATGTCTCTTAGTTACGAGCATTCAAAGTCGAGAAATGGCTTTCACCGGGACGTTCAATAAGACGTCCCACGGAATCTCCGCGACTTTCATGGCCATCGAGTTACAGCCCTTGGCATAAACAGGTTCACTGGACAGGCTAGTAATGTCCTGAGACTTGTAGCTCGCGTCTCAAATCGAAGAGGCTGTCTCAAGGAGGACATCTGCTCAGAGCTTATCAGGAGCTCTTCCTAAGTCATATTATCTACATCGCACCGTACCTTAATTGGAGCAAGGCGGATGAGGTCAAACTCGACTCCCTAATCAGAACCGGCCTCAAGCGTGTGCTCGCCTTTCCGTAGTCCACGAGCACCGAGAAGCTGCTGGAGCCAGGCGAACTAGCTAATACAACCTCACACGGCGGCTCAAATAATAAGACTATCATCCATTAAGCCAGGGATCAAGATTTTAGAAGAAGCGTGTATTTAACCCATACATGAACCGGCGACCAAAGTTAGCTTGACCCGGGAAACCACAACTCGCATCATGGTTGATCCCGTCGAGCGAAACATCCACCCAGTGCATAACGAGGGTAGAAGGTTCGCGAGAGCCAAGGCTATCCTTAAATAGATCAATAAGCACAAATTAGGTGCCCTCTTTGTCGATGCTGCCAGTTATGACAGTGGGGATAAGTTCGCTGTCTTGGATAAGTTCGCTAACGTGGGGGGGGGGGCAACCTGTTTAATGCAGACGCTGTCTATACTAAGTTTCACTCCTCCCACTCCTCGGTCCCTTAACAGGATAGACCCTGACCACTCACAGTCGTGCCCCAATTGTGGACATGACTCATGCTCTTTTGATCACTTGCTCTGGCTGTACCCAGCCCTTAACGCCTCTTCACCCATCACGACAGAGCAATGGGAGGAATCCCTCAAGAGCAGGAAGCTTCACATTAAACTCCAGGCTGTCCAGAGGGCCCACGACATTGTGGCGGAACTTCGTCTCCCGGTCCCATCGTGGGCGGAGACACCGAATTGATCTGAGGGAGCCTTCAGCTCCCCTAGATCTTAGTTCCTCAGAACTCAAATAAAGTTCTCATCATGTCGTGTCATAAATTATGGGGTTTTACGTGCCAACACCACTTTCTGATTATGAGGCACGCCATAGTGGGGGACTCCTGAAATTTGAACCACCTGGGATTCTTTACCGTGTACCTAAATCTAAATACACGGGTGTTTTCGCATTTCACCCCCACCGAAATGCGGCCGCCGTGGCCAGGATTCGATCCCGCGACCTCGTGCTTAATGCCCAACACCATAGCCACTGAGCAACCACAGCGGGTCATGTCATGTCTCAGGGCCGTGATCATTAAAAAGACGCTTTCTTTGCTTCTTCACTCCCCTTTGCAAGTGCTGGCTGCTAGATGTGTTGAAAGATGGGGCACTAAAGGTCAGGGCTCTATAACTATATCCTCCAACTGTCCAGGGCTTGAATAGCACAGTGCCACATTTAGAGCGAACATTTCTTTGCCTTTTACGTTCACTTTATGGCTGCTCACTCCTTGCTACTGGCTGCTGTCCTGCACGATGAGCCGGTCCCGGAGATAGCGAAATACCGAGGCACGTCGGCGCCAACCAGGGTCTGCTCCAAACGCAGACATAAGCTTCAATACAAACAAAATGAGGTTGAACCATGTTATTGAACTACGCAGGAGACAGAGGTTCGGAAGCGAAACAGAGACGTCTTCAACGCGAGCGTATGTTGGCTTGTACACGCGAAGTGGAGCAGATTCAAGTGGCGGTTATGAGCACCGACGAGAGCGGCGAACAGTTCGGCCCACCGAAACGCGAAGCGGCACAGCATCGGTATACGCAGCGAAGAATGGCTTGGAACGCTAGTGTTCACTAGCTCGTAAACATGAATCCGGCGTCGACGATACGTAGTGATAAGAGAGCAGCGGATCCGGACTGCGCCGTTTACGCGTGCAAATAAGTACTTTGAGAAACGCTGCACAGCACGAGCTCGGATCAGTGTGTATCGCCTGTGTGACAGACTCGGGTGCCTGTTGGACGTGTCGGTGACGTTCAAGCGCCACACGTTGAGCGAGGCGTCTCCAGGTTAAAACGTGTCCGACTACTGTCTGTGGCAACAATAAAGAACAGCGTTCTTCGTAAATACCAAAGAAAGCTGCGATTCCAATAGGGTGTGGGACCCACATGCGAGTATTTTATCAGTTATTGTCGTGAACAACTCGTGTAGAAGGGGCAGCGCAGCTGCACCAAGCACTCTAGACGCATAAAGAGGTGTAACACACCGTCGTCGACACCTGATTTATATTCTGTCAGCCTCGATCGCGTGATGCAAAAGGGCACCGCGCCCTTTTGTTCTTTTTGACCATGTTGTTTGGCGGTTCTTCTGTGAATGGTTTCAGTGAATGGCAAGACCGGACGGGCGACTTCATTTACTTGTCTTCGTGCATCTACTGCCTGCATAATGTAGAGACGTGGATTAGAGTACGCATGAGCGGAGCAGCGGTTAAAAAGGGAGCTTGAGTCCACTTAACGAGGCAGCCATTTGGTTGAACAGTACTTCCAAATATGAGCATGTATTGGGCACAAGAGAGGTAAATGCCTAGAAACGACGCGCACTACACTAAGCGCCGATATCGAGCTTATTATTACTTAAACAAGACTGCACAGGTCGTGGGAAATGGGGAAAAAAATGACATAAAGCGAAGAAGGTGCGCTTCAGGTTGCGCTCTTGTAGGCGTGTCTCAAGCAGATAGTCGATCAGCGTTGTGATAGCGAATCACTGTTGAACAAACACACACAGCCCTGTGTGTGTCCACTTTTTCTTCAGTGTCCGTGTAATATATAGCTGCGCTACATTAAACGTCAAGCCCATAACTGAACATAATACTTAGCGGAGAATAAAGCAATTTATACTTGCACGTAGTGTTTTCTTTTTCAGTTTGAGTTTATTATTCTTTAAATATAATGAATTGGTAAGATGCAATATGCAGACGATTTGTCGCTCATATTTGCTCATAAGAACACTAATATTTAGAGGTGAGCTGAATCTTTTCCCGACATTACAGACATACATTACAGACATTACAGACATTACAGACATTGAAATGCGCGACCTCGTTGCATTATGCACGGTCACCAGCCTTATATTTGGCATAAGCGTTCCGGCCTACAGAAAGTCGTCTGCTCCCAATTCTACAGCCTCGTCGCCACGGTATTCCCAAGGACACTGTTCTGCAAGGACGGTTGACGCGAGGTCAGTGGAACACGATAGCATACGTCAGCCACGAGAGAAGGGAAGGGGGGAAAGCTGGGTTAGGAAGAAGACCGCCCAGGGAGAAGGAGACGTCGCGGGGCGAAATATACGCCGGTCGTCTGGTCAAGCTTTCCGCCCAAACGTCGTTTCGCCACGTGCTTAGCCCTGTGACCGCACGTGGTACGTTGGGTGTGGTGCGAGAGAAGAGCCAGGCAAACGATTCCACGCGTGAGCAAGTGAAGACAGAGGGCTGTTCTGCGACGCCCTCAGTAAAAGCGCTCACGACAAACGCAGTGTGCGTGCTTGTGTAGGTGGGTGCGTATGCGTGCGTGCGTGCGTGTGTGTGTGTGCAAGCGCGTGTGTGTATCTGTTAAACCTCTCTGCTATACTTGAAAACGTTTGGACCAAGTTGTCCGAGTACTGCATGCAACTGTAAAGCACGTTTCAAAACACACGGAATGTGCCAACTGCGAAAGAGGGGCAGCGAACAGAGCGGATCGCCCGCCTGTGGCGCCGCTGGCTGTGAACCCGCAAACGTCTCGGCTCTTAACCGGGAGTGTGAAAAGGCCAAGTGGGGAGAGCTGCTGGAAAGAATGCTGCCGACAGGCGAGACAGGCAGGCCTAGGCGGTGCCGTTTGTGGCTTAGTAGTAATAAAAAATAGAAGCAAAAAAAAAAAGGAAATGGCAAGCTGCGGA